>NC_069800.1:194294-387673 GCF_027406575.1 Nycticebus coucang | reverse complement strand
TTGTTCTTCAGATTAAATAAAAAAGAAGCTTAAGAAAGCATTAATACAATTCTCGAGCTCAATAGCCTACTCAGACTGGACAGGGGAAATCAGGAGCTTGAAGCTGAATTTATCAGATCTGAATAATTTGGAGACCTACTTATGAAAAAGGAAAGACCATTATGACAAATTATGCATAAAACACCACCATTCTAAAACTATTTGCTAAGCCTATGTATCAGATTCAGTCCAACAGAAGTATTATCCTAAAAACTAAATTTTAATTTCATGTTACTTGTCTGTTCAGCTACACACACTGATCTTTAAATTAGTATTTTTACTGATCTAAGTCAAATGGAGGATATATGTATAAAAAATGAAAGACATCCCTGCTAAATATTGAAGTGCAGAAATTTATGAAAACAATGCTTAATCAAATAATGCAAGAGCTACTTTTTGGCAAACTCTCTGAGAGTAAAACTTAATGTTTTATCAATGAAAAAGAAATAACTCCTGTGTTAATATTAATATGCACATTCCCCCAAAAAAGATTTCCTTTTTTATTAAAAGTGAATTATACCTTCAAATATGCTTATCAGTTATTTCTTGAAAAAAATGATTATAAATGGGTGAATCCCAGAAAATTCTGATTTTTAAAAACAATTTAGAAATTGGATATCTCCACATAATAATATTCTTTACATTGGCTAATCTGCAATGATAATTGCATATTACCAAAAAGGAAATATAGAATACTTATGGTTATAAGGTATCACAAAAAGTCCCCAAATTATCCAATCAATGTATTTAAACACCAAAAGGAATGCGTTTTTCATAGTCTCTGTTTTGAAGATGTGTATTAATTTATAATCTATAATATTTCAACCTTAGGCCAGTGACCATTATCTTTTTTAATGGGACCAAGAAAAATGGTTGTTTTCTCACAAATCCCTTTTCACTTTTATTTAAACAAATTCAATACACAAAACATACATTGATGTTCATTTTTGTTTCAAAATCCTTATTTACAGTTGGGGTTTTTAGTCCATGTGCCTTTCTGAAACAATTCTAAGGATTATGGGTAATATATTTATCATCAAAAGAAGAGATGCATGTGATTTTTTTGAGTCAAATTTAAATGTGCTAATAAGATCTAACATGTATGTTAATGCAATCTCTTCTATTCTGTATTAAGAAAATGTTAATACTTCATAAGGTAGCTAATTTTTATCTTTGCTCCAAATTAAAAAGCCTGCATTTTATTCAGACCAATGTAAGCACTCAATTAATATTGACCAATTTATTGGCTGTAGCAAATTCTGCATTTAAATATGACAAGTATAACATTCTTAAGGACAGAAATAACACACGTTAGTTAAGACCAATAAATTATTGCCTCATTCTATTTTAGTCTTAGCCAAGATTTATTAGGAGAAAGGGAAATTAAAGGATGAGTTATTATAAACCATAAGAATTTTGTGCAAATAGAATTTAGATGATTTTTGTGCAAGATAGAAATATGAAAATGAGGATTCCAATGAACCATTTTATGTGACTAATGTGGTAGCCTTGTACCCTTTACTGTCTAAATGTAGCTTTATTTATCATTGGCTATAACAATAAGGTGAATATGATTAATATATTTCTTTTTTTTTTTTTTTTTTTTTTGGCCGGGGCTGGGTTTGAACCTACCACCAGCATATAGGACCAGCGCCCTACCCCTTTGACCAACAGGTGCTGCCCTGATTAATATATTTCTGAACTTCTGTTTTGTTCATATTTTTGACAAGCTTAGTATTTGTTAATCTAATACATTTCCCATACTAACGCTCATTTTTAAATTTAATTTGATCATCAATTTCATAAAAAGGTAAAGAAGATGGAGTAGGGGATGAATCTAGAGGCATGAAGACTTGATTATGTAATTAAAAGTCCCCCCAAAATGTTTTGTATACATTACATAGTTCTTCCCATCAATGAAATATACTCTTCTGTTTTTTTTTCAACCAGTAAAAACTTTAACATTCACATTATTAATACAAAATTTTATATGTATAACACTAAAAACACAAGATAAAAAATTTCACTTAAAAACTATCTCGTGGTGTAGTCAAGATGGACATTTTGCAGATGATAAGACACAAGCTCATTACCAGAGAAAGTGAATTGGTCAAGACTAAGACTCAGAAAACGATAGGATAGTAATTGTAGTCCAGGCCTTCAGACACTGAGTATTCTATCTAAATCATCTTACCATGATAGTGCACTCAACCTGAAAATTACTGAATCTAATAGAGTCCTGGATTGTTCCCTGTGCATAACTTCAGAGATTAAATGAAACTTAATACCAATACAGCACCACTTAGGTGGGCTACATCTGCTGTTTAGCTTTGTGTCTGAGCTTAAAGCACATGGTACTTTTAGGAGGAAATGCAAGTGGAAAGAAATCTCGATGTTTGCCTAATATGTTGTTTTTGAGCAATTCATGCCCCAGAAGATGGTACAGTCATGAAGTCAGGGCGTCCTTGATACAAGAAGATTGAGACTGTCCAGATCAGTGCACTGCTGTTTGGGGATAGAAGTCAGTGTTTCCCATGTTATAATGGCCTGCAGTAAATTTGTTTTGTCAATTATTTTTTCTGTTTTTCTGTTTTGTCAATTATTTTTTTTCTGTTTCTGTCAATTATTTTTACAGTATAGTAAAAGTAAAGTAAAAAATTGCAATTATGTAGAAAATATTAAAATAATGAATACTAAAAGTTTGCCCTTACAATACATATCTTCTGTTAACCTCAACACTACAGGGTATCCCAGAACACCACACATAAGGAAAATACGAAATTGTAGCTAAATATACCTTTATTCACAAAATATTCATTACAAAATCTTACAAAGTATTAAAAAATATTCCTTATGTGTTGACCACCTCTTTCCACACACATATGAATTCTCTCCTACTTAAGGTGAGCGCATTCCAAGATATATGTTGTCATAATTTTTACTATGTATGGCGATATGGGGGAAAGTCTGTCTTTTGACAGCATGTGATCATCTGTACTATATTATATATGCTCTTTTCTTTTTGCCCTTTATTTAGCCAAATAGACCATAACTTTGTGCAGAAAAAAAAATTGTCAGCACTGTGAATTAAAGTTAATGAGCAATTTGTTGTCTGAGTAGGATTTAATTCAGTAACATTGATTGAGGATTTACTAGTTTAAGCTATTTTTCTAAATTTTTATAATATCAGAAGAATTATGGCAAATATCTCACATATAAACTCTGAAAATATGAATTATACTTATTATTTCAAGAGGTCTTGTGATTTTATTCCCATTAGCCATTTCAAAAATAAAATAATTACATTTTAAATAAATTTTATCGCAGAAACATTTTGTCAATATCCAAAATGAAATTGAAACCATTGTCAACTACTAAGTTTTAATTATGTTAAAATTTTGATAGCTACAAAGACGAATGTATCACTGCATTTCACACATTAATATTTGATCTCAGCTTCCAAATGGGTTCATTTAAACACATCGAGGTCTTAGAATGATTTTATTCTATTTTATAACAATAACTTGCAATAATATAATTCTTTTTCCACTTGAATTTCACATGACAAACTTATGTTTAAAAAGCTGATTATTTAGTTGATGCAAAACAAAATAATTCATCTTAGTTACAAACCTTGGTTGGAGATTGTGAAGCAAAGGCAGCTCTTTAATTATACTCATAATTTTTAACTTCATTTCTTTAGTTAGTTCAGTAAATATCAAAACAAGTAGATAAGATTATACTTTATCAATTAAAATGAACTTATCTAACATTGTGTATCTGTTATTTGTAATGAAAAATAAGACCATAAAAATAGAGTTGTCAAAGTTTGCTTTTAAAGAATTTAACAAAGCCTCATTTACTTAACACAGGTATTTCCGCTACAGGCCAGAGCAAACATTTGGTAACACATATATTCGACCATCTGGAAGAACAATAAGGAGGGAAAGTAGGAGAAAGGGAGGGCGAGTGAAAGAGAGAGGAAATGAGAATATAATTATACTTTGGTAAATAATACAACTTTCATGGCAATTCAAAGAACTTTCATTTAGCTTCCAAGGTAGAGTATTAAAAATACTTTAGGGAATTATTTCTGTTACTTGCACTTGAAAGAAGCTGTTTTATGTCAAACTTCAGTTCAGAATTTTTATATTATTCCTTTATACCTTTAAGCCATAGAAAATGACAGTGCTGAAATTACAATTTTGCATTATGAAAGAAACTTTTTTTTTTTTTGTAGAGACAGAGTCTCACTACTTTATGGCCCTCAGTAGAGAGTTGGGCTTAAGTGATCCTCCTGCCTCAGCCTCCCGAGTAGCTGGGACTACAGGCGCCCGCCACAACGCCTGGCTATTTTTTGGTTGCAGTTTGGCCGTGGCTGGGTTTGAACCCACCACTCTCGGTATATGGGGCCGGCGCCTTACCGACTGAGCCACAGGCGCCGCCCAGTACAATTTTGCATTATGAACACAATATTTAAGAAGATTTCTACATTACTTCTCTAAGTGTAATCTGTATTTTAGTAAGCAGATTCTTATTTTTATAAATAGTATTTAATTTTCCAAATTCTAGAGAGAGTAAATATTTTATATATAAAATATATAATATAAAATTATTTTAAAATAATGGAAGCAAGAACTCCTCAGATACATTTTATTGTTCTATGATTTTGTGGTATACTTCACATACTTAATTCATGAACAAACTTAGTGTTCATAAGACTGAATTATACATATAATCTCAGTTTTTCTAACTCTTGCAGACCACAGTCATCATACTAGTTAAAAAGCACTTACTTAAATAACACATTTAATATAGTTTCTCATTATTCTAGCATTGAAGTGATACCTGTTTGTTAAATATTTCAGAGACTCCTTCTGAAATGTTTAGTTCACCTGTGAGTACACTAAAAAATTTTACTGTTCAAATGGAATTATAAGACAAAATACGTGTATATTATACACTTTGTTAAAATTCAGAAAGCATTTATGTATCCTCCCCCTCCTTTATTTTTTCTGTGATAATTTCATTTTGTAAGAAACAAAATTTTCAAATATTATCAAAGACTCAACCACAAGACTCCTAGAAGTCATCAAAAAATACAGTAATGTTTCAGGATATAAAATCAATGTCCACAAGTCAGTAGCCTTTGTATACGCCAATAACAGTGAAGTTGAGAAGCTAATTAAGGACACAACTCCCTTCACCATAGTTTCAAAGAAAATGAAATACCTAGGAATATAACTAACGAAGGAGGTGAAAGACCTCTATAAAGAAAATTATGAAATCTTCGG
The DNA here is from genome assembly GCF_027406575.1 of Nycticebus coucang. Classification (NCBI taxonomy): domain Eukaryota; kingdom Metazoa; phylum Chordata; class Mammalia; order Primates; family Lorisidae; genus Nycticebus; species Nycticebus coucang. The sequence continues at coordinate 382,340 of NC_069800.1, read as the reverse complement.
AAAGGAAATAGCAGAAGATTTTCAAAAATGGAAGAACACACCATGCTCATGGATGGGCAGAATCAACATTGTTAAAATGTCTATATTTCCCAAAGCAATCTACCTATTCAATGCCATTCCTATCGAAACACCAACATCGTACTTTCAAGATTTGGAAAAAATGATTCTGCATTTTGTATGGAACCAGAAAAAAACCCATATAGCTAAGGCAGTTCTTAGTAATAAAAATAAAGCTGGGGGAATCAGCATACCAGATTTTAGTGTGTACTACAAAGCCATAGTGGTCAAGTCAGCATGGTACTGGCACAAAAATAGAGACATAGACACTTGGAATTAAATAGAAAACCAAGAAATGAAACTAACATCTTGGCCAAACAGGCATGCCTCTTAAATCATGAAAATACATGAGTTCCCATGGCATGGCTTGTGTAGGAGTTTTTAACCAGCAAACAAATAACTGTATTGGAACACCCTTCCTTCTATGACTTTTTTCTTTAACTAAAAATAAAGGAAATACTGAAAAGAAGACATTAAAAAGAAAGGAATGTAGACATTTTGATGACATACAGGACATCAAAGGTAATACAATGACAGTTTTGATGGCCATTCCAGAGAAAGAGTCCCAAAATAGCTTTGAAGAGCGGACTAGGCATGATGTCATTGCATAGCTTCCCAAAGGAAGTACTTCTAAGGTGACCATACGAACATTTAGCAATAAGGCATGTAGCACTTTTTCTAGGACAAATTCACAAACTTAATTGTCAGACCTAGTACTAAGATTGCAAATATATAATACTTCAATATTTAAAAGGTAATTTAACAAGACCTTGTTGTATGCCTCATTATGGAATGACCTACCTGTAATGTATTTATATCTGACTCAGATTAAACAAAGATTTTTTAAATGTATTTATGAATAGACAATAACCCTCACTAATGAATCACTTGGTCAAATAATTATAATTAATTATTTACATATTATGCAATTTATTTATATACATACATATAATTTGTATATACCCTGACCTAGCTACACTGAGGAAAAAATGACAATTAAATAATGTTTCATTGTAAATTTATTTTTTAAAATCCTAAATCTTACATCTATTTTAAATATACAACATGCAATATGAGAGTCTTTAACGTTGGATGTACTTCCCATTTGTTAGAATTCTGTATCTGAGATTTCATGAAAAATACAACTATAGAGGGAGAGAAAAGATGGCGGACTGAAGCCAGCTTTCAACAGAGGCTCCCGTCCAGAAGGAGAGTTAAGGGACAGGAATTTAGTAAGTATACTGGTGGATTTGAGCCACACCAAGAGAGAAGGTTGAAGAACGCACATCAACACCACTGAGGCAAGCTGTGATCACAAGGACACAAACAAAAGCAAAACGGCTCACTTCTGGATATTCTGAAGCCACACCACCTGTCTCCCTGGGCAACCAGAGGAGGCCACCAGTGAGCAAAGGATTTGCCTGATGCTGCTCACAAACCCGGGAAGCTTCCAGGGCAGGGCTGACACAGAGAGGTAATCGGACACAAACCTCCAGCAGCAGAGACGTTTGAACTCAGAACAGCCCATCTTCTGTAGGCAATTTTAGCAGAAACAGAGACAGAACCCCACAAAGTTGTCTGTTCTGTTCTGTTCTGTTAGCAACATCAATCAGGGACAGGGCTAAGCCTGAGTGAACACGTCCCTCCCACCACCTGCATCAAGCACTCAAAGATGTCAGGCCCCATCTTCTTCTGCTAGATAGCGGCACACTGCAGGGGTCTGGCAGACTTCCTTGCAATTCAGGTAGGTGCAAACCCCTGGAGTATCTGTTCACTACAGGCAACTGGGTTAGCCATCTGCAGAGATACCACTGACTGGGTCTGATGGAGGGGAAGAGTGGGGAAGGAGACATCAACCTTCCCAGACTGATCTATTTGCTAGGTGGCTCCTCCTGACTCCACGCAGCACTGGAGTAAGCCATATCAGAGGAGTACCAGACCCCTGTGATCCAGTTCCCAGAGACCTCTTGAACTCTCCCACCCGAGACAGGTGCCGATTGAGACAATCAATTTGGACCTTTTGAACTGAACTAATAGACTAAGGACTTTTCAGGCAGTGCCCTGGGTATGCAGTTGTAGGAAGGTTTGATTTTCCTTTTCCAACTGGTGCCAGAGGTGGGCAAGCGGGGTGACTTAATTGCTGGTTTTTCCACACAGCTGAGACTTCAAGCCAGAGTAAACGTTACAATAGGATCGAACAGAAACCAGCTGAAAACAAGACAGAACCACTTAGCCCCACCACACAAAACAGGGCCCCAGTTTCTCAGGCCACACCACAGTACGGGCCCTTGATAAAGCCCCAGGGGAAAAAATCAAAGGGAGTAAAATAACCATGGGGCAGAATCAGCGGAAAAACTCTGGTAACATGAATAACCAGAATAGATCAACCCCCCCAAGAAAAGATAAGGGAGATGTGATTGAAGATCCCATTCATAAACAACTGGCTGAGATGTCAGAAATTGAATTCAGAATTTGGATTGCAGACAAGATTAATAAAATGGAATTAGGAATTCGAGGAGAAATTCAAAAGTTCTCTCAAGAATTTAACGAACTTAAAGACAAAACCACCAAAGACTTAGACACACTGAAACAAGAACTTACAGCCCTCAAAGATATGAAAAATACAGTAGAATCCCTCAGCAACAGAATGGAGCAAGCAGAAGAAAGGATTTCTGACATTGAAGATAAAGTCTTCGAACGCTCCCAATCTCTCAAAGAGGAAGAGAAATGGAGAGCAAAAATGGACTACTCACTCAGAGAACTCTCAGATAATTTGAAGAAAAGCAATATACGAATAATTGGGATTTCGGAGAATGACGAAGTAACCTCGAAGGGCACAGAGGCCCTTCTGCATGAAATTATGAAAGAAAATTTTCCAGACATGCCTAGAGAATCTGAAATTCAGATAGCAGACAGCTTCAGAACCACAGCACGATTCAACCCCAATAAGTCATCCCCCAGGCATATCATAATTAGCTTCACTAAAGTTAACATGAAAGAGAAGATTCTCAAAGCAAGCCCGGCGAAAGAAAACTATTACGTACAAAGGTAAGAATATTAGAATAACTGCAGATCTCTCTGCTGAAACTTTTCAAGCCAGAAGAGGGTGGTCATCAACTTTTAATCTCCTAAAGCAAAATAACTTTCAACCCTGGATCTTGTATCCAGCTACACTGAGTTTCATCTATGATGGAGAAATTAAATACTTCAATGACATTCATATGTTGAAAAAATTTGCCATAAGTAAACCAGCTCTTCAGGATATTATCAGACCTATCCTCCACGATGACCAACCCAATCCTATACCACAAATGTAAACTCACTCAGAAACTTCAGATCAAACTCCAACTTCCACACTGGCAAAGGATTAAAAATGTCCACTGGACCTTTGAAAAACTCGATACCCAAAATTCCACCAGACTTATCAATACTCTCCATCAATGTGAATGGCTTAAACTGTCCTCTAAAGAGGCATAGGTTAGCTGACTGGATACAAAAACTCAAGCCAGATATTTGTTGTATACAAGAGTCACATCGTAACTTAAAAGACAAATACAGACTCAGGGTGAAAGGATGGTCATCCATATTTCAGGCAAATTGTAATCAGAAAAAAGCAGGTGTTGCAATTTTATTTGCAAATACAGTAGGCTTTAAACCATCAAAAGTAAGGAAGGACAAGAATGGTCACTTCATATTTGTTAAGGGTAATACTCAATATGATGAGATCTCAATTATTAATATCTATGCACCCAACCAGAATGCACCTCAATTTATAAGAGAAACTCTAACAGACATGAGTAACTTGATTTCCTCCAGCTCCATAATCGTCGGAGATTTCAACACTCCTTTGGCAGTGTTGGATCGATCCTCCAGCAAGAAGCTGAGCAAAGAAATCTTAGATTTAAACCTAACCATCCAATATTTAGATTTAGCAGACATCTACAGAACATTTCATCCCAACAAAACTGAATACACATACTTCTCATCAGCCCATGGAACTTACTCCAAAATTGACCACATTTTAGGTCACAAGTCTACCATCAGTAAATTTAAAGGAATAGAAATTATTCCTTGCATCTTCTCGGACCATCATGGAATAAAACTTGAATTGTGTAACAACAGGAATCTGCATACTCATACAAAAACATGGAAGTTAAATAACCTTATGCTGAATGATAGCTGGGTCAGAGATGAGATTAAGAAAGAAATCGCCAATTTTTTGGAACAAAACGACAATGAAGACACAAACTATCAGAACCTCTGGGATACTACAAAGGCAGTTCTAAGAGGGAAATTTATAGCACTGCAAGCCTTCCTCAAGAGAACGGAGAGAGAGGAAGTTAACAACTTAATGGGACATGTCAAGCAACTGGAAAAGGAAGAACATTCCAACCCCAAACCCAGTAGAAGAAAAGAAATAACCAAAATTAGAGCAGAATTAAATGAAATTGAAAACAAAAGAATAATACAACAGATCAATAAGTCAAAAAGCTGGTTTTTTGAAAAGGTCAATAAAATAGATAAATCTCTGGCCAACCTAATCAGAAAAAAAAGAGTAAAATCTCTAATATCATCAATCAGAAACAACAAAGACGAAATAACAACAGACTCATCAGAAATCCAAAAAATCCTTAATGAATGTTATAAGAAATTGTATTCTCAGAAATATGAAAATCTGAAGGAAATTGACCGATACTTGGAAGCACGCCACCTTCTAAGACTTAGCCAGAATCAAGTGGAAATGTCGAACAGGCCCATGTCAAGTTCAGAAATAGCATCAACTATACAAAACCTCCCTAAAAAGAAAAGCCCAGGACCAGATGGTTTAATGTCAGAATTCTACCAAACCTTTAAAGAGGAATTAGTACCTATATTACTCAACCTGTTCCAAAATGTAGAAAAAGAAGGAAGACTACCCAACATGTTCTATGAAGCAAACATCACCCTGATCCCCAAACCAGGAAAAGACCGAACAAGAAAAGAAAATTATAGACGAATATCACTAATGAATATAGATGCAAAAATATTCAACAAGATCCTAACAAACAGAATCCAGCAACACATCAAACAAATTATACATCATGACCAAGTTGGTTTTATCCCAAGGTCTCAAGGCTGGCTGAATATACTTAAATCTATAAATGTAATTCAGCACATAAACAAATTAAAAAACAAAGACCATATGATTCTCTCAATTGATGCAGAAAAAGCTTTTGATAATATCCAGCATCCCTTCATGATCAGAACACTCAAGAAAATTGGTCTAGAAGGGACTTTTCTTAAACTGATAGAGGCCATCTACAACAAACCCACAGCCAATATCATATTGAATGGAGTTAAATTGGAATCATTTCCACTCAGATCAGGAACCAGACAAGGCTGCCCATTGTCTCCATTGCTTTTCAACATTGTAATGGAAGTTTTAGCCACCGCAATTAGGGAAGAAAAGGCGATCAAGGGTATCCATATAGGGTCAGAAGAGATCAAACTCTCACTCCTTGCAGATGGTGTGATTGTGTATCTGGAAAACACTAGGGACTCTACTACAAAACTCCTAGAAGTGATAAAGGAATACAGCAGCATCTCAGGTTACAAAATCAACATCCATAAATCGGTAGCCTTTATATACACCAACAACAGTCAAGTTGTAAAAGCAGTAAGGACTCTATCTCATTCACAGTAGTGCCAAAGAAGATAAAATATTTGGGAATTTACCTAACAAAGATGTGAAAGATCTCTATAAAGAGAACTATGAAACTCTAAGAAAAGAAATATTTGAAAATATTAACAAATGGAAAAACATACCATGCTCATGGCTGGAAAGAATCAACATTATCAAAATGTCCATTCTACCCAAAGCAATATATAATTTCAACGCACTCCCTATTAAAACTCCACTGTCATATTTTAAAGATCTTGAAAAAACAATACTTCGTTTTATATGGAATCAGAAAAAACCTTGAATAGCCAAGACATTACTCAGAAATAAAAACAAAACAGGAGGAATCACACTACCAGACCTCAGACTTTACTACAAATCGATAGTGATCAAAACAGCATGGTACTGGCAGAAAAACAGAGAAGTAGATATCTGGAACAGAATAGAGAACCAAGAGATGAATCCAGCTACTTACTGCTATTTGATCTTTGACAAGCCAATTAAAAATATTAGGTGGGGAAAAGATTCCCTATTTAACAAATGGTGCTGGGTGAACTGGCTGGCAACCTGCAGAAGACTGAAATTGGACACACACCTTTCACCATTAACTAAGATAGACTCTCATTGGATTAAAGATTTAAACTTAAGAGATGAAACTATAAAAATACTAGAGGAGAGTGCAGGGAAAACCCTTGAAGAAATTGGTCTGGGCGAGTATTTTATGAGGAGGACCCCCCGGGAAATTGAAGCAGCTTCAAAAATACACTACTGGGACTTGATCAAATGAAAAAGCTTCTGCACAGCCATGAACACAGTAAGTAAAGCAAACAGACAGCCCTCAGAATGGGAGAAGATATTTGCAGGGTATATCTCTGACAAAGGTTTAATAACCAGAATCCACAGAGAACTCAAACACACCAGCAAGAAAAAAACAAGGGATCCCATCGCAGGCTGGGCAAGGGATTTGAAGAGAAACTTCTCTGAAGAAGACAGGTGCACAGCCTTCAGATGTATGAAAAAATGCTCATCATTTTTAATCATCAGAGAAATGCAAATCAAAACTACTTTGAGATATCATCTAACTCCAGTGAGACTAGCCTATATCACAAAATCTCAAGACCAGAGATGTTGGCGTGGATGTGGAGAAAAGGGAACACATCTGCACTGCTGGTGGGAATGCAAATTAATACATTCCTTCTGGAAAGATATATGGAGAACACTCAGAGATCTAAAAATAGATCTGCCATTCAATCCTGTAATTCCTCTGCTGGGCATATACCCATATACCCAGAAGATCAAAAATCACAACATAACAAAGATATTTGTACCAGAATGTTTATTGCAGCCCAATTCATAATAGCTAAGTCATGGAAAAAGCCCAAGTGCCCATCGATCCACGAATGGATTAATAAATTGTGGTATATGTACACCATGGAATATTATGCAACCTTAAAGAAAGATGGAGACTTTACCTCTTTCATGTTTACATGGATGGAGCTGGAACATATTCTTCTTAGTAAAGTATCTCAAGAATGGAAGAAAAAGTACCCAATGTACTCAGACCTACTATGAAACTAATTTGGGGCTCTCACATGAAAGCTATAACCCAGTTACAACCTAACAATAGGGGGAAGTGGGAAAGGGAGGGGTGGGAGGAGGGTGGTGGGTAGAGGGAGGGGGATCGGTGGGATCATACCTGTGGTGCATCTTACAGGGGTATTTGGGAAACTTGGTAAATGTAGAATGTAAATGTTTTGGCACAGTAACTGAGATAATGCCAGGAAGGCTATGTTAACCATTGTGATGAAAATGTGTCAAATGGGCTATGAAGCGAGTGTATGATGCCCCATGATCATATCAATGTATAGAGTTATGATTTAATAAAAAAAAGAAAAATACAACTATATTACTGAAATTTAAATTAATAGATATTAATGTAAATTTTCATATATGGTACAGATTTACTTCTCATTATGTAATCCATTATATTTAAAACAACAGTTTACTATGTCACACTTACATAACACATTGTATACCTTATTGAATCAATTTTGATAACCTCCCATGCATGTAGGAACATTAAAATAATACTTATTAGAAGAGAAAGAATGAGATTTTATTATAATTGCAATCTTGAACACACACTAAGATTTTAAATTAAGATTAGTATTTTAAGACATGAGTGATAGTTAATATGACATCTAATATCAATTTACCCTTTAGATAATTCTTAATTTTCGTTTCATCTCACTTACTGTACATGACCTTAGTAAATCCCTAAACTCCCAAAATATTGTAAAATAAAGATTCAATTATTAAAAATTGTGTTACAGGAGACCAAGAACATATTTCTAAAGTATCTTAAGTTTTTCACACAAATGACAATTGTTGTCTTGTTGTCACAAAAAGTGCTGCACTGAAAAGCACTTTGTAAATTTTAGGCACACAATCATATTAAGTGGTACAACCTCAGTATCCAGTACTGAGCCTGACAGACAAAATATGGGCAATACATAGAAAAAACATGCTACAACAGAGCCAGAGGAGCAATGAATATTTAACATACATTCTCCCACATTTTCAGGAGAAACTTCAGATGGGTATCAAGAGACATAGATTCTGTTATTTCTGTCACTTACCAAAAGTACAACCCTGTGTGAATCACTTAACCTTTTAAGGGTACAGCCCTTCATGTAGATAAAGAAGTAAGTGAGGAGGTGACTCAAAAGAGTTCTTCTATTCTACAGTTTCATGAATTCTGAAAATTTTAAGGCTATTTACTGACAATGTTATTTCAAATATATGATAAATTTAATGCAGATCAATCCATACAGATTTTTTTTTATTATTAAATCATAGCTGTATACATTAATGCGATCATGGGGCACCATACACTGGTTTTACAGACCATTTGACATATTTTCATCACACTGGTTAACAAGGCCTTCCTGGCATTTTCTTAGTTATTGTGCTAAGATATTTATATTCTACATTTAGTAAGTTTCACATTAACCTTGTAAGATGCATTGTAGGTGTAATCCCACCAATCACCCTCCCTCTCCCATCCCCCCTCCCTCCCCTCCCTCTTCCTCTTCCCCATATGCTTAGGTTATAACTGGGTTATAGCTTTCACATGAAAGCCATAAATTAGTTTCATAGTAGAGCTGAGTACATTGGATACCTTTTCTTCCATTCTTGAGATAATTTACTAAGAAGAATATGTTCCAGCTCCATCCATGTAAACATGAAAGAGGTAAAGTCTCCATCTTTCTTTAAGGCTGCATAATATTCCATGGTGTACATATACCACAATTTATTAATCTATTCGTGGATCAATGGGCACTTGGGCCTTTTCCATGACTTAGCAATTAGAATTGGGCTGCAATAAACATTCTGGTACAAATAACTTTGTTATAATGTGATTTTTGGTCTTCCGGGTATATACCTAGTAGAGGAATTATAGGATTGAATGGCAGGTCTATTTTTAGATCTCTAAGTGTTCTCCAAACATCTTTCCAAAAGGAACACATTAATTTGTATTCCCACCAGCAGTGTAGAAGTGTTCCCTTTTCTCCACATCCACACCAACATCTCTGGTCTTGGGATTTTGTGATATGAGCTAATCTTACTGGAGTTAGATGATATCTCATATCAGTTCTGATTTGCATTTCTCTAGTGATTAAGGATGATGAGCATTTTTTCATATGTCTGTAGACTGTGCACCTGTCTTCTTCAGAGAAGTTTCTCTTCAAGTCCTTTGTCCAGCCTGTGATGGGATCACTTATTCTTTTCTTGCTTATATGTTTGAGTTCTCTGTGGATTCTGGTTATTAAACCTTTGTCAGAGACATAACCTGCAAATATCATTTTAAATAATCAAAAATTGTATGCTTAATTGATCACTAATGATGGCAATGGCCTTACTTGAATAACTCAGCAGTTAATTGAATTGAATATTACAACATAAGCCTACCTCAACTATATGTTTTTAAATGCCAATTTTGAATACAAAATACCTTGAAATCACTTTAAGCAAATGTATAAAAGATCTTTAGAAAGAAAACCTAAAATGCTAATGAACCAAATTAAAGGAGACACAAGAAAATGGATAAATATCCCATGTTCATGAATTGGAACAATTGATATTGTTAAAAATGACAATATTATCCAAAGCTATTTCAATGTAATCCTTACCAACATACCAATAACATTCTGCCCAAAAACAGAAAAAAAAATTCACTGCTAAAATTTTTATGAAACCATAAAGGTTCTGAATAGCAAAAGTATTTTAAGAAAAATGAACAAGGCTGGAGGCATCAAAATATATTATTTCAAAATATGTAAAGCATAGTATCCAAATAAGCATGGTACTGGCATAAAAAGAGAAATTGACCAATGGATCTGAATAGAGCGCCCAGATATAACTCTCTGGATTCACAGCCAACTGATTTTCAACAAAGGCTCAAATAACATTCCATGCAGAAAGAACAGTCTCTTCAATAATTAGTGCTAGGAAAATTGGATAACCAAATGCAGAAAAATGAAACTAGACTGTTGTCTCTTACCATATGCAAAAGTCAAATGGACATGAATTAAATACTTAAATCTAAGACCTGAAATCTAAAACTAATAAGAATAGAATTTAGAGGAAATGCTTGAAGACACCGTATGCTCAAAGCCTGTGTGTGTGTGTGTGTCTGTGTGTAAGACTTCAAAAGCACAGGCAACGAAGGCAAAAACAGACAAGTTGGATTACATTAAGCTAAGAAGCTTCTACATAGCAAAGGAAATCATCAACAAAGTGAAGAAGGAACTCACAGAATGGGAGAAAATATTTGCAAAACTATCTATCTGATAATGAATTAATAACCAAAATCTATAAGGAGCTGAAACAACTCAACAGCAAGAGAAATAAATATTTTGATTTAATAGTGACCAAAATATCTAGATAGGCTGTTGTGCTCGCTTCAGCAGCACATATACAATATATCTAGATAGGCTGTTCTTAACAGAAAACATAAAAATGGCCAAGAATATGAAAAAATTCTCAAATCACTAATTAGAGAAATGGAAGTCAAAACCTAAATGACATATCATCTCTCTCCAGTTAGAATGGTTTTTATCAAAAAGACTAGGAATAAATGATACTGATAGGGATGAGGAGAAAATGAAACTCTTATGTATTGTGAGTGCAAAGTAGTGCAGCCATCATGGAAAATGGCACAGAGATTTCTCAAAAAACTAAAAGTGGAAATTGCATATGACCCATCCTTTCCATTAGTGGGTATATGATCAAAAGAAAAGAAATCAATGCATTAAAAAGGTATCTGGGCTTGGCACCTGTAGCTCAGCAGTTAGGGCGCCAGCCACATACACCAGATCTGGTGGGTTGGAACCCAGCCTGGGCCTGCCAAACGACAATGATAACTATAACCAAAAAATAGCTGGGCGTGGTGGTGGACACTGTAGTTCCAGTTACTTGGGAGGCTGAGGCAAGAGGATCACTTTAGCCCAAGAGTTCAAGGTTGCTGTGAGCTGTGAAGCCATGGCACTCTACTAAGGTACAGACCGAGACTCTGCCTCAAAAAAAAAAAAAAAAAGGTATCTGCATTTCCATGGTTATTGCAGCACTACTCACAATAGCCAAAACACAGGATCAGTCTAAAATGAATGTCCAGCAATGGAGGAATGAATTAAAAATGGGGTATAAATGCACAATAGGATATTTTTCCGTCCTTATAAAAAAACAAGCTCCTGTCATTTGCTGCAGAAAATCTGGGACTGAAACTCATTATATTAAATAAAATAAGCTAAATCCAATAGACAAACATTGCTTGTTCTCTGTCACAAAGATAGAGCGGAGATTGGTGATCCCAGAAGCCGGGTAGAGTGGAGGGTGGGAGAGATGAAGAGAGCTTGATTAATGGGTACAAATACATACTTAAACAAAAGCAAGGAGGCCTTCAACAGTAGGGTGTTGAAGCCTCTGATAGCTAATTCTTTCATTCATTTATCAGATACTATTGGGAAAAATGCCAGCTTTGATTTTATTAAGTTTGAGAAAACTCCCCATGGTAATTATATTAAATATATTAAGTTATTTTAATAAAACTCATTGCTGTTGGTGTCATAAATACAGAAAGATTTAAAAATTATCCAATATATCTCTCTATAACTTTTGCTACAACTAAAAATGTCATAATAAAAACTAGATAAGAAGAAATCCGCTAATTCAAGTGAGGCACAATATTAGAAAAGAATCTCTTCCAAAAGAGAAGATCAACAGTAGCTATGTTGGAAAGGAAATGGAGCTGCCAAGAATATCTCGGGTAACACTGACATTCATAGCAGAAGTATTTAAAGATTCTCAAATGCTTGTTCATATATGATGGGAAGTTAAAAATAAAGAGGTGCCAAATAAGGCTCAGAATTGTAATTTACATATAAAAATGTAATGGGTTTAAAATATAACACTATGCATATAATTAATTCAGAAACCAAATATAGTTGTAAAAAAATTAAATGAAGCTTTTGTAAGTAATAAAACTTGCTTGTAATTTTAATTGCCATGTAAAAGGCTGCACCTGCAAATTCCTCAGAGAAATCTTAGAATTTATTTTCAGAATGATATTAAATGGACATGTTTGATTTATTTTCTTCAAATCTACACTTTGAATGGAGTGTTCATGAAGTTTGAGAAAAGTGAATTGAGACAGCTGTATTAAATCAGGCAACAGCTATGTGAGCTGCTTAGTAAGGAACTCTGGGTTCTGAAAACATATAAGAATGTCACAGAACCAAGTGCAGACATACTGGAAGTAATGCTAGTTTGATCTAGATAATCTTTATGAATGTTATAGTGAACTCCAATAATGGAAGTCCTGTTTTCCAATCCTTTATAATCCAAATCATAGAAAGAACCTAGAAATTCCTTATCATTTTAAGAATACCCCAAAACAACTTGAAGGTAAAGCAAATTTCTTAAAGTCATTAAATAATGAATACAAAGTTTAAATTGTACCTCAAGGTGTCCAATCCATAGTCTAATGTTCTTTTTTCGTCTGTCCTGTCTCATTTTTTTAAGACATAATATCTTAAGAATGTTTGTTTATGAATTGCTGTGCTTGTTAAAACATGTTTTCTTTGGTGGACTAAAGATAATACTGGTTATTTCATCTCAGGCTATAAATTATTTCCTTTTATAAAAGTAATAAATTAGATATTACTCTCATAGTTCATGAAGAAACAAAGTTCCCTTTATAACAGATGACTTTAAATTATTCATAGTAATATCATAATACACTATGTAATTATATCATAATGGGCCCACTATTTAGAATAACTATAGCACCTCAAATCAGCCTGAAAATTCTATGCAAAAAAGCAGAGATATTTGAATAGTTGGTTGGTGAAATAATGTTTATATTTCTCACTATGCTTCTCCTAAAATATCAAGAGGAAAGAATATCTTTTAAATTGTGCCATAGCACATAGAATTTCTCTAGTTAAGCAAATGAAGATAGATAAATAAAGTCATTAAAATACCATCTGATCTTTCTTATTTCGCAAGGACATTAGATTTATCATGAGACTACCCTGTTAGTTCCACTTTAGTGATTTTCAAACATTAGTTGCATCAGAATGTTAAAACCAAATTACTGACCCTAACCCTAGAATTTTAGTCGTAATAAATATATAATGGGCTTGAATAATTAGCATTTCTTTTTTAATAATTTATTTCTTTTTCTTTTTTTTTATTAAATCATAGCTGTGTACATTAATGCGATCATGAGGCACCATACACTGGTTTTATAGACCATTTGACACATTTTCATCATACTGGTTAACATAGCCTTCCTGGAATTTTCTTAGTTATTGTGTTAAGACATTTATATTCTACATTTACTAAGTTTCACATGTACCCTTTTAAGATGCACTGCAGGTGTAATCCCACCAATCACCCTCCCTCTCTCCCTTCACCTTATTCTTAGGTTATAACTGGGTTATAGCTTTCATATGAAAGCCATGAATTAGTTTCATAGTAGGGCTAAGTACACCGGATACTTTTTCTTCCATTCTTGAGATACTTTACTAAGAAGAATATGTTCCAGCTCCATCCATGTAAACATGAAAGAGGTAAAGACTCCATCTTTCTTTAAGGCTACATAATATTCCATGGTGTACATATACCACAATTTATTAATCCATTTGTGGATTGATGGGCACTTGGGCTTTTTCCATGACTTAGTAATTATGAATTGGGCTGCAATAAACATTCTGGTACAAATATCTTTGTTATGATGTGATTTTTGGTCTTCTGGGTATATGTGTAGTAGAGGAATTATAGGATTGAATGGCAGGTCTATTTTTAGATCTCTAAGTGTTCTCCAAACATCTTTCCAAAAGGAATGTATTAATTTGCATTTCCACCAGCAGTGTAGAAGTGTTCCCTTTTCTCCACATCCACACCAACATCTCTGGTCTTGGGATTTTGCGATGTGGGCTAATCTTACTGGAGTTAGATGATATCTCAAAGAGGTTTTCATTTGCATTTCTCTGATGATTAAGGATGATGAGCATTTTTTCATATGTCTGTAGGCCGTGTGCCTGTCTTCTTCAGAGAAGTCTCTCTTCAAGTCCCTTGCTCAGCCTGCGATGGGATCACTCGTTCTTTTCTTGCTAATATATTTGAGTTCTCTGTGGATTAATTTATTTTTTATGTCAATATATTCAGAGAGTAGAAAGGCAATTTTGCTATATGGATATGTTGCGTTACAGAGAGATCTGGGCTTTATTATTCCTGTCACTTGAACATTGAACATTGTACATGTATGTTAGTACTGCTGGTATTGGAGTTCTGAAAACCACACTTTGAGAACCACTGCTCTACTCTCCAAAGTTCTCTTGTATTTTAATTTATATTACTTTGTAAAATTATTAATGTAATTATCAGTATACATTTTCTTATAGGCTTTTTAAAAAACTTGTGCTAAGGAAACTTCATTTGGGTTAATTTTCATATCCATTTTCTCCCAATATTTAAAAACACAGTATTCTTCAAACTATTCAAAGGAAAGGATATTTGCATATTTTGAATCAGACAAAAGTTTGATAACTAGGATGTACAGAGAACTCAAATTAATCAACATAAAAAGCGCCAACAATCCCTTAAATCACTGCGCAGGACAGATGAATAGAATCTTCTCTAAAGAAGACAGACGAATGGCTAACATGAAAAAATGTCATCATCCCTAATTATCAGAGAAATGCAAATCAAAACCACCTTGAGATATTATCTAAATCCAGTGAGAATGGCCAACATCACAAAATCTCAAAACTGCAGATGCTGGCATAGATGTGAGAGAAGGGAACACTTTTACACTGCTGGTTCAACTTCAAACTAATACAACTTTTTTAAAAGGAAGTATGGAAAACCCTCAAAGAACTCAAACTAGACCTCTCATTTGATCCTGCAATCCCATTACTGGGCATCTACCCACAAGAGAAAAAATCCTTTTACCACAAGGACACTTGCACTGGACTGTTTGGCACAGCTCAATTTACAATCGCCAAAATGTGGAAACAATCTAAATGCCCAACAACCCAGGAATGGATTAACAAACTGTGGTATATGTATACCATGGAATACTATTTGGCCATTAGAAAAGATGGAGACTTTACATCCTTTGTATTAACCTGGATGGAAGTGGAAGACATTATTCTTAGTAAAGCATCACAAGAATGGAGAAATAAGAATCCTGTGTACTCAATTATGATATGAGGATAATTAAGGTCGGAGTACACGGTGGGAGGTGAGAGATGGGGAGAGCTAAGAAAGGGAAGGAGGGAGGCAGTGGGGGGTCAAGGGGTGTGGCACACCTTTTGGATGCAGAACACAAATATAAGAGGGTCCTTATCTAATAAATGCAATCACTGTAACTTGGCTCTTGGTACCCTCAATGAATCCCCAATATTAATTTTAAAAAGAAAAACAAAACAAGCAAAGAAAAAGCAAAACATAGTATTCTTCAAACTATTCAAATAATAATTATTGAATCCCAATTCCATACAATTTAAATTAAATATATTTTGTGTTAGTATGAGAATATTACCTTTTTAAAAAATAATTTGTAGATAAAAATAATTGTTTTTGCTTTAACAAAGATCCTTAAATATTTAGTAATTGACATGAATTGATAACCAACTCTTCCCTCAAGACTTCTCTCATAAAACAAAAAACACTTATAGAAGTGTATAAAATTGATGAATTGTGAACTACAGCCTGCTGAAAATGGTGAAAATTATTCTATTATTATGGTTTTTTTTCAATAGCCTCTAACTTCTCAGAACTTTGACCTATTAAATTGTTCTCCCTTTGACCCTACCTCACTCTTCACATTCTAAATGGATGTGAAAAATGGATTCCCAGAGAGTGAGATATATTTTGTACATTCATTAAATATACGTTTAAAGCATATGAGAGTGTGTGTGTGTATGTGCAGCTTTGCAGAACTTTCATAAGAGGAAACTCTTCCTCAAATGTAGTCTTTACATATTACTAGATAAAATCTTTAAGCACTTAATATTACACAATTGCCCACCAAGAATAGAATTTTCAGAGCACAAAATTAAATATTTTCAGGTATGGAAAAATCATTATGAGACTTTCATAGTATCTGAAACAATAGCAGTAAATTTTATAATAAAGATGGTGTTGAGGTCATTTCTGACATTTTCTTTGTGGGTCCTTGAAAAACAAAGTGAAATTAGTATTTGCTGGTGAGTTTTAATACTCATTGGATGATTCTAAAGTTAATTGTGATTATTATAGTCAGATGTGTTTGGATGTTACCTGAAGCATATCACTGTTTATAAAATGCTTTTAGAACATGGAATACCCTGGTGTTCTATATAAGATAGAATGAAGAGCTGCTACATTAAAAGACAAAATATCACAATTAGAACTGGAATATTTCAAGAGTAACCCTGGGGTTACTCATATGAAGGCTCCAGTCTTTAAATCCTTTAAAATGAAGAAAATATAAACAGATTATGTTTCTTCTGCCAGGTCATATAATCAAGAATAATATTAAAATATGCTCTGTAATATCTGAAAGAGCACTCTAGGCCATGAAAATGTCAAGGACAGAATGCATATCCATATGTTCTGTTCTTAAGGCTTGCTTTAGTCCTAAAATACTAAAATCTATTGAACTGGAATCTTTTTTTTTTTTTTTTTTTTGTAGAGACAGAGTCTCACTGTACCGCCCTCGGGTAGAGTGCCGTGGCGTCACACGGCTCACAGCAACCTCTAACTCTTGGGCTTACGCGATTCTCTTGCCTCAGCCTCCCGAGCAGCTGGGACTACAGGCGCCCGCCACAACGCCCGGCTATTTTTCTGTTGCAGTTTGGCCAGGGCTGGGTTTGAACCCGCCACCCTCAGCATATGGGGCCAGCGCCCTACTCACTGAGCCACAGGCGCCACCCATATGGGACTGGAATCTTAAAGACCCTTTTGTATATTGACATATACAAATTCAGAAATAACAGGATAACGTTTTCCAATGTTCTATTGAACATATACATAATTCTAAAAGAACATGCTAATATTTTCCAATATTCTATTTAAAATTGAAAAATAATAATTAAAACAGTAACCTTACTGTAAGTTTTTTTTTTTTTTTTCTTTGTAGAGACAGTCTCACTTTACCGCCCTGGAGGTATGAGTCCTCTACTCATACCGGTATGACGCCCTTGACTTCATGAGTCAAGTGCCATGACGTCACAGGACTCACAGCAACCTCCAGCTCTTGGGGTTGCGCAATTCTCCTGCCTCAGCCTCCTGAGCAGCTGGGATCACAGGCACCCGCCACAATGCCAGGCTATTTTTCTGTTGCAGTTCAGCGGGGGCTGGGTTTGAACCCACCACCCTGGGCACATGGGTTCGGCGCCCTACTCACTGAGCCACAGGCACCACCCAACCCCATTGTAAGTTAAACACTTTATCCTAGGTTTACCCTTTTAATTGATTTAATAATTTACAAAGAAAAAATGATGAATACTGCCAAACACTACATGGCAACTAAATGATTTATTAAAGGTATACTGTTTTTGAAAAGTAACTTGTGGGAACAATTTTGATACTTTGATTTACATTATAGTAAATTGGTGTCAACGTTCCCACCAAACAGTGTCTTTCTGAGGGCAAGAATCTAATCTACCTATCTATTTGGAGAAATCTCAAGTGCAGGAATCTCAGACCCATGGACTTGTTACCTCTACCACATTCATTGGACATTGTTAACAGTATCCTGTGGACTGCTGCTGTTGTAAAGCTCCTGCCCTTTATTTATAGCTCTGATTTTATTCCTCTTCCTTTACAGTCTCATAGATTTATTAAATTTATGTCTAAGTAATATATATGTATACATTAATATACATGGTTTCCTATTTGGAGGCAAATTATACGAGCCCTTCAAACAAAATGTTGATTGTAAATAGAACAATTAGTTGGGCACGTTGGTATACCCCTGCCGTCCCAGCGACTCAAGATACTGAGGCAGGAAGATCTCCTGAGCTCAGGAGTTTGCGGCTGCAGTTAGTTGTGGCGAGGCACCTGTACTTCTGCCTGGGCAATGGAGGAATGGGGTCTCCAAAAAACAACAACAACAAATGTTGATTGTGTTGTCATTTCTGATTCAATATTTTTTAGTCTTAGATTCCTAAATACAGTGTTTGTTCTTTTTTTAGAATTGCTAAAGAAGATTATATTTATACAATCTATTTTGCTTTTACATTCTAATATGAATGGAAAACTAAGAGGTATATTCAATATACGACTATCATAAGCAATGGGTGGTCAAAGCTTTTTCTTTCTCATGATTATTCATAAGGCCACCTGTTCCCATGTACATAGGAGACATTCCACAGCTAGAAAATAAATTTTGTGTGTGTTTTCTGCTTCAGGGAAGCAAAAGAAGCTTGCTTAGTCAGAAAATGTGGGAGTTAACACTCAGGAATTACCCACAGGAAATAGAGAACGGACTGAATGACCCAAGCCAAGTCTGCAGGGAGCAATTCTGAAGCAGCTCTCCCTGCTTCCTCAGGTGGACACTAATATTAATAGAATTCAGCTGTAGTTGTTCACAGAGCTAGCGAGCTCCATGCAACACTTTGCTTCTTTGTCCTTTCTGTCTGTTATACTTTCCCCACTCATTTTCTCCACATTTCTCAGATCATTTCTCAAGCAAATCAATTTCACTTAAGTCTTTGTCACAGGCTTTGAGGGAAATGAAATGATTATATGATGTATGACAGACATTCCATCCTACATGTTCTCCCAGTGCATTTATGTTGAATGGAGGGTGTAGAGTATGACATCATCAGTGTGAAATGTTAAATTACTGTACACAATCCATAACTCCTCTCTGTAATAGAATTCTATACCCAGGCCGGTGTCATGTGACCTCGCAGTGCCTTCCACTACCATATGGCTCTCTCTCCCCGAATCAGTACTGCACACTTTAATCACTATACCTTTATAATAATTCTCAAATATCTGGTACAATATGCTTCCTTCCTTCATCCCCACCCCATGGAAAAATTTTCACAAAAAAATTTTATCAATTCAATAACTTTTATTATTACATACTAATTTGAGAATGAGTTTACCAGAATTATTTTAAAATCCTGCTTGTCTATTCAATTGCACTGAATTTTATAAAAATTAGGGGAAATACCCATGCCTATAATATATCTCGACACAAACATAATGACATTTTCAATGTATGTGTTCCAAAAATAATATTTAATGAAGTTTGTAAATGCCAGTCAAGCCCTTGTAGACTTCCTCTTCGTACACTTCCTCTTCCTAGCATGGGCTTTTACTTTAGCTGTAAATGTTCTCACCATTAACAAAAGAGCTGAGCGTACTTCTACCCAGTACATTTCCACACTTTACAGTCTTCCTGATTTCCTCAGGGATACATTTTTTTTAAATCAAATTGACTATATAAATTGTCTCTCTACATATTGGTTGATACATTTATGATTCTTGCTTTCTAGACTTACCATACTATAACTTTTATAAATTGTATAACAATTACTTGATTATTGCCCTCATTTAGATTCATGGATTCATATGTCCATGTTGAATAAACAAAATTTACTTTATTTCTTTAAACTTTAAAAGATTTTCTTGATGAAGATTTATATGTATTCCAAATGTATGATGTGGTGATTTGATGTACATATACACAATGTACTGATTACCATAGTCTAATTAACACATTCATCATCACCCATAGTTGCCATTTGTGTGTGTGAGGGAAAGGCATGAAGACACTTGAAATCTCTCCTATAAAACTTCAAGTAAAAAATACAGTATTATTAATTATAGCGTATCGTACATTATAACCATCACTGGGTTGTACATTAGATCCCAGAACTCATCCATTTCATAACTAAAAGTTTTTATCCATTGACCAGAATCTCCCCTTTCCCCCAAACCCTGGCAACCACCATTCTACAATCTGTATCTGTAAGTACAACATTTTTAGATTCCTCACATAAGTGAGATAATACGGTATTTGTTTTCCTATACCTGGCTTATTTTTCTTAACCTAATGTCTTCTAGGTTAAATCTTTTTAACAGGATTTCCTGTTTTTTTATATCTGGATTTTTTTATAGAGAGAAACATATATGAGTATATTTCACATTTTCTTTAATAATTCATCCATTAATAGTCACTTAGGTTGTTTTCAAACATGGCTGTTGTGGACAGTGCTGCTGTGAACACAGAGTGTTATTTCCTTTGGTCATATAGCCAGAAGTGGGATTGCTAAATCACAGAGTAGTTTCAATTTCAATCTTTGAGGGACTTCCATACTTCTTACTGTAATGCCTGTATCAAATTACATACTATTCCCACCAACAATGTATAAAGCATCCCTTTTCTCTACGTCCTCTCAATATTTGTTATTTCTTGGAGGAAGGGCATTTGGTGGGATCTCACTTAATGTGTACAATATAAGGGTATATTTCAAAATAACTAAGAG
This sequence comes from Nycticebus coucang, assembly GCF_027406575.1. NCBI lineage: Eukaryota > Metazoa > Chordata > Mammalia > Primates > Lorisidae > Nycticebus > Nycticebus coucang. The sequence goes on along the minus strand of NC_069800.1, from coordinate 361,568 downwards.
TAAATTCTAAATGGATTACCACAAAAATAAATAAGTGAGGTGATAGTGATGTTAGTCAGTTTGATTTAAGCATCCCGCATTTATATCAATCAACTGTATATGGATAAATGTATACAGTTATGATTTTAATTAAAAATTAATAAAAATAAAACATTTAAATACAATTTATATATTATCTTAGTCTATTCTGCCTGCTATAAAAAATACCTTTGATGGATAATTTATAAAAAATGTACATTTATTGCTCACAGTTTTGGAGAACAGGAAGTTCCCCAAAATTTGGGGAAAAATATAACATTAGAGATTACATTACATTTTAATAAATGTTAAGCTTTCTGCAGCATACATATGCTTTGAAATAAATATTTTTCACATATTGCATATATCCACAATAATTGTTATTAAGCCATTCTTTGATGTTCCAGGCATTTATAATTCTAAGAATTTACTTAGACACGATGTAGGATAACTTAAGTAATTATAAAATATTGAAGATTCTAAAGTCTCAAAAGAATCTCAAACTTAGGTATATTTTCCTCGTAGAGGCAAAAAAATACAACTGTTTCACCTATGTTTTGGATTCATTCTAGCTATTACTGAGGAAAAATATAAAGGCTATTGAGGGCAGAAAAGTACTTAATAGTATGAGCTTAGTTTACCAAGTGATGTCAGAAGACACAATAACAGCTAAGACAGAAACATCATATACAAATGAACAGGCAAATTAATAAGTGCCACGGACCACCCTGTCGGTGGGCTTCAGTCCGAGGGAAAGCAGGGAAACGGAGTCAGGTTGGTTGAAAGGTCGACGCAGGAATGACAGTCTGACACACAGCACTTGGTGAAGTATGCAGCTGTACTTTACTGAGTTTAGAGGTTGGTATTTATACATTTTCTTTCCAAGGTTCAAACAATGTAATCTTCATTCTGCTTATGCTTGCAAATTATCTTTGTGTCTGCATATGCGGTTTATCATGCATTACATGTTCTCAAGGTTTTGCTCTCCGGAGGGAGGTGGTTTATCAGTAACACCTGCTCACTCCCTCTTTAGGAATGTCAAGGCTTACAACTCTTCTCAGTCCTGTAACTCTTTTCAGTTTCTTATAATCTTTTTAAAACAGCTTGATATATTCTTTTATGTATAATGCTTGACTACTTTTATATATATTTTCTATATATTTTTACTCTTATTAGTAACTATACTTTGATTCATAATTAATTGTTTGTCAAACATTAAACTACTCTATTGATTTGTATTACATATGAAAATTAGTGAAGCAAGATGTTTTTCTAAGTAAAGTTTTACTGCAGGTGGTGATGGTGCATGTTGTGTTGGAACATCTTGTTTAAACGTCTTGTTTGCTGTGCCTGCATTGTCTTAGTTCACTGACATTTATGGTGGGAACGTGCTGTTGTGCAGGCTTCCTTGGAGCCATTGAGTCTGGCACAGTCACACTTTTTGTGCTGTTTCTGGATCAGCTATCATTGTGTTCATTCTTTCAATCTTATTGATTACTTTGACAGGACAAACAGGCATTCAACATAACAAGTAAGTATTCTTTCACAAGAAGCCATACCCTTTGAGTTTTTGCGACAAAAACAGCATGCTAGGCAACATTTCTGTTGCTGTGCACACTGGGGGTGCTGGGGGCTTCGCTCCGGGGAGCACAGACCTCCTTTCCGTCGTTTTACAACGCGGACAGCGCCACCTCGCTGCGGCATGGTGCCGAGGGTGTGGCAAATAAGCAATCATTTGATTTTTAAAGAAGCATTTCCTCTGTATGGGAGTTATGTTTAGTACTGGTATTCCTGACTATCTGTGTTCCCAACTGCAGTTCACTTTAGTCTTAAGTATATTCATTATGTCTCATTTTCTTTCAAATATTTTACTATGAAAACTTCTAAACATACAGAAAATAAAAAAAAAGAATCAATAGTTAATGCACTAAAAAATACTACTTTTTCTACAATTGTTAATTTATTATTATATATATATATTTGTATTTATCCTTCAATCATCTCATTTTTAACATTTTTTCTATATTTTATCCCCAAATACTTTAGAATACATGCATTAGTTTGAGTTTCATGTTTTGGAGAGAGTAAAATTTGTGTGCATCAATATGCACAAAATGTAAGCAAATCTAAATATAATTTAAGACATTTTAGTTTTCTTGTTTCTGCTCTAAGGTTTGCATCATTGTTCTACACCAGATGTCCCTGTTTCACTATAGTTCATGTATTCTAAGTGGCAGAATCACAAAGAATCCTGTTGTTCCCTAGCCCTTAGCCAATGTGCTGCTTATTCTCATTGGGATACTTATATGCCATTCAGCTTTGTACGAGGCTGTTCTCACATTCTTACAAGAATATTGAACCAATGCAGGCAGCCATCAACATTTAGTAGTAGCAGAGGCAAATAAAAACAAATACAAAAATGCCAAAGCATAAGATAATTAATTCCTAAATAAAAGGTCATTTATAATTAGGTTTTATAAAAGTGACATTATTAAAATTAATAATCAGGACTTCATATACAGGATCCTGTTCCCTGACAAAAGTCTACATGTACCTAGGTTTTATTATTAGATGGTATTAAAAGCAATGTCGCTAGCCTAAAGGCATGGTACATTACCAGTGTGAAATGTTGCCTGAGGTTTACAAATGATAACATTTAAACAGGCCACCCTATAAAATCAATTACCTCTGCTCTAAATAAATTCTTAGTGGCTTTATAAATAATTTAAACTATGGGCTATATATTAATAGTACCAGAATGTTTCCATGGACTTCAGAATTATTTTGTCGCTGTAGTATTACATCTTTATCAAAGGGCATTTTTCATCAAGGTAAAAAAGAGACCAAATAAAGTGCATAAAATGTTGGTATCTAGAAAACATGTGGTTTCTTTAACCTTCTACAGAATCTTACACTCAGACAATTGTAACATAATTTAAGGGCCAAATTACCCTATCTCAAATTCTGTCAATGGGTTAATTCCTTCCAAAGGAGCTCACAATACCATTGAAAAGCATTTCTATCATACAGTGTAAAAAACTATGTATTCCAGGACATCAGAGTGAATCAAACTCTTAGTGAATATCAATCCTGTTAGAAGAAACTATAACTTGCTTGTATGTACAACATGAGCAAATAGTAAGATAAGTACATGTATGATGATTCCTCTCTATACACTGTCATTAGCTGAATGACATCCAGAGTTTAGGCACATGCCAAATAAAGTACATAGCTAAGTTATTTTTTTTTTTTTAAGACAATGCCCTACTTTGTTGCCGAGTGCCATGGCATCAGCCTAGGTCATAGCAACCTCAAACTCTTGGGTTCAAGAGATCTTTTGCCTCAACCTCCCAAGTAGCTTGGACTATAGGCACTGGCCATAACACACCCAGATAATTTTTCTGTTTTTAATAGCGATAGGGTCTTGCTCTTACTCCTGCTGGTTTCCAACTCCAGAGCTCAAGGGATCCCCCACCTCAGAGTCCCAGAGTGCTAGGATTACAAGCATGAGCCACACCCGGCCCTTAGTTAATTTTTTAATCTCAAAAGAGAGGATAGTCAGTACTTACCATCAGAAGTTAAAAGCATGGTATTTTTTGCAATCTAATCCTTCACAATTTTTCTGTAGTCTTTCACCTATCATTACAGTACAAAAAAAGATTGCAAATACTAAATCAGATAATTAGACCCTGAGACTGTGCTCCAGTGTTTAGTTACAGGTGACTTTATAATTGCCCAGTATATTAGGTAAGCAGTCTCTTTTTCAGTTATAACACAGATATAATACACAGATATACATATAACACAGATATGATACACAGATATGCATATAACACAGATATAATAAAATCTAAAAGCAATTATTTTACTCCTGTTATGAAATTTTCACATTTCAAAATTATTAAAATCAATTTATATCTTGTCAAATGACATCATCATTTGTATGATAGGGTTTTTAAATCATTTATTACACCTTTTTCATACGATAGTAAAATGTTATAATCAATTAACAATTAACAATTGAAAAGAAATGTATTCTTTCAGAAGAAATGCCCCAGCAAAGCCATTTAAACTAAATACTATCTGAAACTGTGCAATAACTTTTTTTTTTCCTTTTAACTTTACTATGTTTATCCACCAATAGTCTCATAACCAATGTGGCATTTCGTTTTTAGGGAACAGCAGGAAGATTTATAGTAGGTGAAGCCATATATGTTAATAGAAACTTGGAAATATACCAGAAATAAAAATGCTGCTCATTCATCCATTCACTCTTTTATCCTGAAAAATAGTCTGTTGATCTAGTTTGTAAATAGATTGTGTAGTAAATGCCAACGCAAGCTATCCTGCCCTAGATGTTGATTTATTCATGAACCAAATTTAGAGTTATGGGCTTGCCCAATTCTACCCGCGAATAAGAGTTCACATCTAGGCGGACCTGGCATTTGCTAGTGGGTTGCAGTCTACCTTTACACATCACTTTTTCTGTACTTTATTCTCTCTTCAATCATCTCATTGTTGACGTTTCATATTCTTTATTCCCAAATACTTTTGAATACATACATTAGTGTTCTCTCTCTCTTTTGATAGAACCTTTTATGATTATAACTTCGTAAAAGCATTTTCAATTATTTTAGTTGACAAATAATTATAATTCTGCTGGGAATATTTGTGAGCCAAAAACAAGGCAGAAGACATGTAATTAATAATTAATAGAATTACTTTGTAGCCAACTGATTGGCTCAAGATCCTGGCTCTACCACTTACTACCAGGTTACTTTAAAAAGATTTCCAAAGTTCTTACATGTAAAATATATACAATTATAAGAGATACCCATAGAATCACATAAAGGTAAGTAAAATATTATATTTTAAATATTTACCACAGAGCCACGTCCATAGTATACACTATTGTTTCCCAGGAAGATAAAAGATTCTAAAAACAAAAATGTAAGGGATAATTGAGAACAAACTACAAATTATAATTTTTTACAAGCCTAAAACTATATACCAGATTTGTCTTTGGGTCTTATATGAGATATAACCACATGTAATTTTATGCCTTTTCTTATTCCTCTCCTTGCTAATCTTGCAGGAGAGACTCTGTTTATGTCATATCCTCTTACACGATGATTTTTTAAAAAGTATGCCTTAAATTTAGAATAGGACCTATAGCTTTTTTTTTTTAGAATTTAGGCCCTGAAAACCTTTCTGAGGCTTCTTGAATAAGCAAAAGTGGCCTAGCTGATTGGAAGGGAGGGGCTTTGCTTTCCATAACAATTACACAAGAAGAACTTAGAGCTGGAAATTACATATATAATGTAGCTACTTAGTAGATTTACTTTAATTAATTTACAAATGTGTATAAAGTAAAAAAAACAAAACAAAACAGAATTCTAGAAAACATGAAGAGTGTAACCAGTATAAGTAATCACCTTTCTTTAAGGGTTTTCCTTTTAATATAGAAATTAGAATAAAAAATCTCTAAGCTTTTTAGACAGAAAAGGCAAAAAAGAAGTGTCATGCTACTTATAACTGAATGGATACAACTCTCTTCCTGACAATTGTTCTTGTAGTTTTGTTAAAAGCTGAAGAGCAAATGATTACTGCCTTTGAATATAAACACTAACATCAAAGGCAGCAGAGCTCTTAAAGAATATAAAGTGAAAGGGCTCATGTACAGTTTGGGTACAAAACATAATCATCCTCCAAATCTATAAAAATCAGTGAGTTAACTTGAAAAGTTTTTTTCTGGGATTATCATTGCAAGTTGCTTGAGAGAAAAAGGTGCAGACAAATTTTACTTTTTAAGTTAGAATAAACCACACAAATAGAGAAAAGCTGATTAATATAAAATTTTCATCAGTTAGTGATTAATGAGTAAACAGACAATATGATAGTTGAAGCTAAGCAGAAAAAGCATGGAGATGATTTTGAATGCTGAGAATAGAGGCATTTTACTACATGGTCCAAAGTAAATACTGGAGGGAGTGACCAGTATTAGCAAAGCTGGAATTCAATCTGTATTCTAAGTGTCTGACTTGATTAAGGTGGAAGCCAGATGGTTTGTCCTGGAAAAAACACAATATTTAAAAATTTGCTCTACCGGGCTTTTAGTTGTTTTATTGAGCTACAAGGAGTTGGAGTGAAACAGAAGTGTTTTTCTCAGCAAGCCGTGGCCTCTGGAATTTTATTTGCCATTTGGCAAGATGGCTTAACAGAGTTACATTCTGCATTGCTAGTGAATTGAGACATCGAGCAAATGAAGACTCCAATTTCAGTGGAAGATTTGCCACCAGTCTTTTAAAAACAGCTGTCTCAGAGCTAACAAGACACAGTGTCGATATACTAAATATAGGGCCAGATTACTCTTAGCTCTTCAGTTTTCTTCAAGAAAGTATTTATACAATCATTTGGTTACTATAGTCAGTCTCTAATAGATGAAAGAAGTGGCTCATGGGTGTTTGCCATTTAACAAAATAGGTGGAAGGAAGTCCCATTAAGCTGAAAAATTTAACTATCCATCCATAGTGTTTCCATCCATTTCATTTGGTCTCTTGGACTTTCCCCTAAGACAGAGCTAGAGACCATTATTACAACTACCAATGAAAACTTTCCCTATGAAAAGGATGAACACAGATTAAAACACACTAAGCAGACACAACTGACAAGCTGTAAGAACTTTACTTAAAGAAACAGTGGCTAAGAATGTTTCCCTACATAATTTGAAAGCAGAAATCTAACTTTGTTTGAGGAAAAAAAAATCATTAAAATGAAAATATTCTAGAAGCAGTCCCAATGACAGAGAAGCTGAGGTTCTGGGTGATGACAATAGACACTCAGGCTGCTATATTAAATGCTCCTATTTACAGACAACCCACCAAATTGACTTTGTCTTATAATTACCCTATCTTATCTACAGACAGGATCAAGTTGTATTAACTTTCAGCAATTTAGAAATCTTGAGGTTCATAAAGGTTTATTGCAGTAAAAACATGTTATGCCTTCTTCCCCTGCCTCAAATATGATTTACATAGAAAACCAGATACTGTATTTCAAAAAATTATTCACGTTAGATTAGTTTATTACTCTTTAAAATATCTACTCACATCAGATGTGTGTAGGTTTCAGTAAGTTTGAAATGCCACATGAATAGTTTATGTGTGCATAGCTCTTTCTAAAATTTGTAATTGCTTTTATGTCTGGCATTTTCACAAATTTAAGATTAGATCTGTACAATTTGCTAGTAGTAAAGGAGAAAAATCAGAGCTTTGGATATGTAAAGGCCAGGACAAGGTTACTGGAACTAAATGTAGGCAAACATGACTACCAGAGTCTGAGGGACAGAAGGACTTAGCAATAATGAGAGTTAATAAGAAAGCATAGTGAACTATATTAAACAGTGCACTTTGAAAAGGAATGAGATATCTGTTTTGTAGATTTGGAGCTATTCTACAAACCATCCCCTTTCTTTTGGGCCTTCCAAGAGTAATACCCACAACATGAGAACAAATTGTCAGAATGGACACTGTGCCAAAGCAGAGTCCTCAGGGAAAAGGTAAAAGTGGTAGTAGTTGAGCTCAGAGAAACACTTATTTATCATTTAGTATCCTGATTTTTTTACTTTTAAAAAACTTATAATGATCCCACTGCAAATGAATTAAATAGCAATAATCCCCATACCATCCACAGCTGGATATGAAGCATTCAAGGAATGGTCACTACACTTATGTACCTAGAAAATTCCTGAACTGCTCTCTCAGCTATCTGATGACAATGGTAAAAATGCTATCATGCTCTTTAGTCTTCTGAAGTAGAAATTGCTCTCTAGTCATACCTTCTTATCCACACAGATTTCATGGGCTTAAGTATTCACCTGGTTTCCTCTTTCATCCAAGGCCTCAGATCTTTTCCTCACCTTTTTCATGGTCAAGGCCTCCTTAACTGTCTACATTCTGGTCCTCAAGTTGCCAACACCTGCTCTTAAAAGAAAACGTTTCTCTGGCAACCACTCTAGCCGTTTCCACATGGAAGTATTATCTTTTCTTCTTTATCTTAGCTCTTTATGTTCGCTCCCCTTGGTGGGAAAAAAAGCTGTACATAAATACAAATCTACCACAACAAATATCTTTCAACATGAAGAAGAGTAAAGCTGTTCCCAGACAAACAAAAGCTGAGGGAGTTCATTAACACCAGACTTGTCCTATGAAAAAGGCTAAAAGGAGTTCTTAAATATAAGAGAAAAGAACATTAATGAACAATAAAAAAAATCATCTGAAGGGATACAACTCACTGGAAACAGTAAATACAAAAATACAGAATATGCTATTGCTCTAACTGTGGTATGTAAACCAATTATTTTCAGTAGAAAGACCAAAAGACAGACAGACCCATCAAAAATAATGTCTATAACACTTTTCTTTTTTTTTTGGCCGGGGCTGGGTTTGAACCAGCCACCTCCGGCATATGGGACCGGCGCCCTACTCCTTGAGCCACAGGCGCCACCCAGTCTATAACAATTTTCTAAGAATTAAGAAAAAAAGATATAGATGGAAAGAACCAATCGTCAAAAGTGGAGAGTGAAGTTGGTGTAAAGTTTCTTTTAGATTTCTTTTTGTTGTTTGTACATGTATGTTTTATTTGTTTTCTGTAAGTAAAGTTGTCATCTGTTTAAAGTACTTGATTCTAAAATGTTTATTGCAAATGAAAAACTTTAAATTAAGGAACCTACAACAGATATTCAAGAGATAAAAAGCATGAAATTAAATCACCATAGCAGAGAAAGTCACTTTTAACAAGGAACAACAGGAAGGATGGAAGAGAGGACCACAAAACAACCAGAAATCAGACAACATGGCAATAGAAATTCATGCCTATCAATAGTAATATTGAATGTGAATAGACTAAACGCTCCATTCAAAAGAGATAGAGTGGCAAAATGGATAAAACACGAAGACCCAACATATCCTCTCCACAAGAAACTCACTTCACCTACAAAGACTGAAAAATAAAAGGCTGGAAAAAAAAATTCTATGCAAATAGAATAGAAAAAAAGAGGAGTAGCTATACTTCTATCACATAAAATAGATTTATACAAAAGCCTTAACAAAAAACAAAAAAGGTCTTTATATAATGATAAAAGGATCAATTCACCAAAATAACATTGATAAAAGGTTCCCCCATTAAAGGCTGGACAAGGGACCCTTGTTTCCTGAGCCTGACATTCACCTTGCCACAAGGGAAAGGGACTGAATCCATTCATTAATTAATCCATTCATTTACCTTATCCCCAGCAGAAGGGTCTGTATCTGTTGAAAAACTGTTTTTCCACCTACCAAGCCCTGGCCAAATTTAACTCTCGAGGCTATATATATCCCCTACCAGGAGTCCTCAAACTCCACATGAGGCGGTGTGATTGTATTTGTTCCTGTTTTGTTTTTTTACTTCAAAATAAGATATGTGCAGCGTGCATAGGAATTTGTTCCTATTTTTTTTTAAACTATAGTCCAGCCCTCCAACGGTCTGAGGGACAGTGAACTGGCCCCCTGTTGAAAATGTTTGAGGACCTCTGCCCTAGACAAAGGACCCAGGCGGAGATTTCTGAGTTGGGTCTTTCCCTTTGCCAGAGCTCTGGTGCTTTTCACTCCTTTTGTATTCCTTTCTGTCTAAAAAATCCTATCTTACCACTAATCTCTGGTCCATGGGTTCATTCTTCAAATTGCAGAGACCAAGAACATAGTGAAGAAAGAAATTCCAGTAACAATATAACAATTCTGAATTCTAAATATATATGCACCAAACACTGGAGCAATTGGATAAAGCAAATATTATCACAGCTAAAGGGAGAGATAGATCCCTACAATAATCATTAGAGTCCTCAAAAACCTACATCTAGCATTGGAAAAATCATCCAGACACAAAATCAGCAAAGAAACATTGGACTTAATCTGCACTGTACACAAAATGGACCTTATAGATATTTACAGATTATGTCAGTCAACAGATGCAGCAAATATATTCTTCTCCTTAGCTCCTGGATCATTCTCAAGGATAGTCCATATGTTAGGCCTCAAAATAAATTTAAAAAATTACCAAAGAAAAAGTGAAATCATATTATTTTCTCTGACCCCAATGGAATAAAACTAGAGATTAACCACAAGAGGAATACTGGAAACTGTTCAAACACAAGGAAATTAAACAATATGCTCCTGAATGATCAGAAGGTCAATTGATATATTAACTTAACAATGCATTTCAAAGAACTAGAAAAACAAGATAAAATCAAAATTAGTAAATTAAGGAAATTGTAGATTAGTAGATTGTAAGAAAATAATAAAAATCAGAGCAGAAATAAAAGTATAAAAAAATCAACAAAATGAAAAATTGGTTCCTAGAAAGATAAACAAAATTAAAAAAACTTTACCAGATTAAATAAGAAAATGATGAGTCCATACTGAACCTAAGAGTCAAAGCATTCTATAATAGACATACTCTTATATGACAATGTGAATGTTAGTTTCTTTGCATTATTATTATTATTATTATTGCTTAATAGTTCAATGCAGTAATCATCTTATTTCTTTTCTGAATGTATTTATTGTCGTTTGTCCTTTACGAGGTTTTGGTTTCTAGTCCTTATCTTAAACATTGTTATTGTTATTAAATTTTAAGCCTTTTTAATTCTGTGAAGGCAAAAGTGGAAGTCTAATAAACACATACACTCACACCCAAAAGAAAGAAAGAAAGAAAGAAAATGAGACAGAGTTCAGTGCCTTATAGCTCAATGGCTAGGGTGCCGGCCACATACACCTCAGCTGGCAGGTTTGAACCCAGCCCATGCCTGCCAAACAACAATGACAACTACAACAAAAAAACAGCCAGGCATTTTGGGAGGTGCCTGTAGTCCCAGCTACTTAGGAGGCTGAGGCAAGAGAATCACTTGAGCCCAGGAATTTGAGGTTGCTGTGAGCTGTGATGTCATAGCACTCTACTGAGGAGACATAGTGAGACTTTGTCTCAAAAAAAAAAAAAAAAAAGAAAGAAAGAAAAGAAAATGAGAGAGAAGACACAAATAAAATCAGAGATGAAAAAGGAGACCTTACAATTGATCCTGAAGAAATTTAAAGGATCTTTAGAGAATATCATGAGCAACTATATGCCAATGACTTATACAACCTCAAAGAAGTGGAAAAAATTCCTAGAAACACACAATATATCAGGATTGAACTAGGAAGAATCTAAAACATGAATAAACCAATGATAAGTAATAAGAAAAAAGGAGTGTGAAAAGTCTCCCATCCAAAAAAAATTGGCTAAATTCTACCAAATATTCAGAACAGAGTTATTATCAATCTTACATAAACTACTGGATTAAAGGAAAAAAGCATATAGATGTAAAAATCCTCAGTAAAGTATTAAAAAACTGAATTCAATAATACATTATTATTAATCATGATCAGGTGGGTTTCATCCCACAGAGGCAAGGATGCTTCAACATAAACAAATCAACCAATGTGATATATCAACAGAACGGAGGATAAAAGCTTATGATCACTTCACTTGATCCTGAAAACTCATTCCGTAATATTCAACATCTCTTTATAATAAAAACTTCACAAGACTGGGCTTAGAAGTAATATACCTCAACATGATAGAAGCCATTTATGACAGACCAACAGGTAGTATCACACTGAATGGGGAAAAACTGAAAGCATTTCCTCTAGGGGCTGGAACAAGACAAAGATGCCCACTCCCACTAGTGTTATTCAATGGATACTGGAAGTCATAGCTACAGCAATTAGACAAAAGAAAAAAAAATAACTGGCATTCTAAATGGAAAGGAAGAAGTCACATCCTTGTTTATAGATGATGTGATCTAGATATATCTAGAGCAACTTAAAAACTCCACAAAATACTTTTAGCTGATAAATGAACTGGCAAAAATCACAGGACACACAATAACCATTCAACACTCCATAGGATTTCTATATGTCAACAGTAAGAAATCTGAAAAAGCAACCCCAAGAATTCAATTTCATTTCAATATTTACACACACACACACACACCAAATAATAAGAGTAAACATAACCAAAGAAGTGGAAGATTTCTACAATGAAAACTATAAACATTTATGAAACTAATTGAAGAGGATATTTAAAAAAAATGGAAAAATATTCAATGCTTTGGTTTGGAAAAATTAATATTGTTAAAATAGCCATACTACCCGAAGCTATTGACAGCTTTAATGACATTCCCATCACAATACCAATGAAATTCTTTACAGCAATAGAAAAAAAATGTAAAAATTAATAAGGAAACACAAAAGACCCAGAATAACTAAAACCTTACTAAGCAAAAAGAATAAAACTGGAGGAATCATATTACCTCATTTGAAATTAGATTTTTACTGAACTTTAGTAAAGAAAAATATTGTAGAACTAGCATAAAAAGAGACACGCACACCAAAGGAATACCATAGAGAACCCACCAAAAAACCCACTAACCTAAGTAAACAAAGCTGCCAAAAGCATACATTGGGGAAAGGACAGTGCTAGGGAAACTGAATATCCATATGCAAAGAAATGAAACTAGATCTTTACCTCTTGCTGTATACAAAAATAAAATAAAAATATGTTAAAGTCTTAAATCTTAGACTTGAAAACTATGAAACTACTAAAATAAAACATTAGAGAAACATTGCAGGGCATTGATCTGAGCAATGATTTCTTAAGTAATTCCCCCAAAGCATAGGAAACCACAGCAAAATTAGACAAATGGGATCACATCAAGCTAAAAAGCTTCAGCACAGAAAAGGAAACACTTAACAAAGTGAAGAGACAAACCACAGAATGGGATCAATATTTGCATAGTATTCATATAACAAGGGATTAATGGCTGGAACATACAAGAAACTTAAACAATTCAGTAAGAAATAATTAAATAATACAATAAGATTTTGGGGAAAGATCTGAACAGATATTCCTAAAAAAAAAAAGCAACAGATATATAAACAGCCAATGAGTATATGAAAAAAAGTTTCAAGATCTTCAGTCATCAGAGAAATGCAAATCAAAACTACAATGAATTATCATCTCACCCCAGTTAAAATGGCTTTTATAAAAAAGATAGGCAATAATGAATGCTGGGATAGATGTTGAAAAAGGGCAACCCTCCTATCTTGTTTCTTGGAATGTAAATTAATGCCATCACTATGGAAAATGGTACAGAGGTTGCTCAAAACACTAAAAATATAACTACTATATGACAAAGCAATCCTACTACTGGGTTTATAAATCCAAACAGGGAGAATTCAATATATTGAAAAGACATCTATGCTCCCCTGTTTACTGTGGCTATTCACCATAGCCAAGTTTTGGAATCAGTGCATCAGTGGGTGAATGTGGTACACATACACAGTAGGATATTACATGGCCCTAAAAGAACGAAATCCTGTCATTTGCAACATGGATAGAAATGAGAACACTGCAGTTAGTGAAATAAGCCAAGTGTGAAAAGACAGATTTCTCCGCTTCTCACTCATATGTGGTTGCTAAATATTAAAACAAGTGATCTCAAGGAGGCAGACAGCAGGATGATGGTTACCAGAGGCTGAGAAAGGTAGTGGGGAGGGAAAAAGTAGGGGTAGTTAATGGGCACAAAAATATAGTTAGATAGTTAGAACGAACAGTATTGGATAACATAACCAAGTGACTGTAGTCAGCAACAAGTTAGGGTATGCTTTTAAAGTGAGGAACTGGAATGTTCCTAACATAAAGAAATGATAAATGCTTAAAGAGATAGGTACCCCAATTGTCCTGTTTTAATTCACATTGTATGCCTGTAACAAAATATCACATGTTCTACAGAAATATACACACATAAAAATATTATGTACTCATAATTAAAAGTAAAAAAAAAATAAGTTGGAAAGATTGACTACAAGTGTTAACGTGTTTATTATTTGTATGTCATCATATAAAATTGGAAATAGAAGCATAAAGAATAATTAAAATCAACTTTTCATTCGATAATTAGATATAATCAGCATTGATATCTCATAATGTTTAAGTACAAATTTGAGATTTTACTGTGCAGACAGCTTTTATATTTTCAAGTTTCATTTAATATGATTTTTGTTTACCAAATATATAAATTACATATGTATATAATTGTTTTAAAATTGGGGATGTCCTGGATTTAGGTGTCCTAGGCTGCGGCTGTATACTTATACTCAGCACTCCAAAAATGAGCCCAAGAGTTCTAAGACATTCATTACTCATTAGATGACAGTGCTTTGTAGTATTCCATTATGCATGTGTTTCAAGAAACTATACCAATTTGGTACTGCTGGAAAACTGATGTGTCTCATTGGTTTTTACTGGAAATCTGAAATCAAGATCGCTGCTCCCAATCAAGCAGCCCTAGGAGCTTAAAAACTATCAGATATGCTGCTGTGCCTGGCCAAAATAGCACCCTACTCTGACATTGCCATTTGTAGGAATAATTTGTTTTCAGTCATCTCAACTTCACACTTCTGAAGCATCTTATGGCTCTTTAATCCCTCTATATTGAAACTGGTATCAAATCATAGTCATCTATTTATCTTCCAGGTGACTCTCACACCAGTTCACCCTTGTCATCACCCAGAAAGCAATCTGATACAGAAAGGCCTTTATCCTTCGAAAACTTTGCACTCTTAATACAGTTGCCTAATTGTTTTTCCTTTAGGCACTTACATTTTTTTATCCACTTTAAAAAAGGAATATTTTAAAAAAGTCTTTTAGCACAGTGAGCCTATAAAAGATTCATAATTTAATGAAAGGCTTAATTCAAGAAGAGGAACATTTCATTGAAACATCAAGACTAACATCCTAAAATTATCAACATTAGGTGTCAATTTTTCTAATTAACTTTAAACAAAGCCTACTCAGATATGCCCTACAGGATATTAAATGAATAAATGAGATTTAACAAGGCTGCCAAGTGTTTTAATTTGAATTATAGGCACAGCTTCTCTAGATGTTTTACATTTTTTAAAAGTATGTTAACAGGGTGCAATATGACAGTTAAAAAAAATACAGTTAAAACTGCTTTAACAGAACATACTTTTTTTTCCATGTTTCACTATCTCAGTTAATATTCCCAATGACAAAGGCTACAACTCAGCATACAGCATCACCAAGGCTGCCCGGAGTCAGTTTATACTGAAATTAAGCTCTTTACACCAAGTAAATTGTCCACAATCACTGGCTGGTGTACATATGAAATAAAATTTTCTAGATTTGTAGAGAAACAAATGCTTCTCTAATCATCTGCTCTGCTTCTAATATTCCTCAATTCCTGCTTACAAATCTCTCACTTTAACTCTTGGTTTTGTCAGTTTCCTGGCCTGTGGGAGTTTGGGCCTGCTCTGGGAGAGGTTGCCTGCTGTGGTGCATTTTGCTCTAACATTCTCCAATCAAATATATCAGCGGTTCAGGATCCTGAAAAGAATGTGGAATAGTTGCTTCAGGTACATGAAATCTGGGGCTTCTTCAAAGCACAGTCCACGACACTAGTTTAAATACATGGCAAATTCTGCAGCAAACCCCTTACATAAAACTTCAACAGGATGGGACATCTTTTCACTAATCTTTTCATATTTTTGTTTCTTTGTTGCAGCCTTTTGTCCTTACCATGGCAGGCTGGTTCCATTAAAATACATCAAAACTATCCTAATGATTCCATATAATCTGCCATTCTGCTCAAACATGGAGATGTGCATTGATGCTAGCTAGCATACCCAGCTGTGCCAGGGAGGTTTTATCTTCTCTGTGTGGTATGTGTTGCCTTGCCCTGTTGTCTCTGTACTTTTTTGCCAAACCAAAATCAGTGAGTAATAACTTATTACAGTGATGCCCAACACCCATTAGGAAGTTATCTGGTTTAATGTCTCTGTGTATAAAATTCTTCTAGTGCACGTATTTGAGTCTAAAACAAGTACAGTTTTCTGGTCAGCTGGTCATCTGGTCAGCTAAAACAAGTACAGTTTTCATTGTGAATCTTCTTGAACAGTAATTGAAGAAGTCTTCAAGGCTGGGTCCCAGTACATTATAGTCTTTTTTCCTGACCATACCACCATACTTGAGGTATGCCAACCCCATCATGAAGAATCTTGCAGAGTTTGCTCTCATACAGCAACTGGGGATGCCTGGCCTTCTGAGATTCTAGCTTCACTGCCACTTCCCCACTGTTGGTGATGTTGATCGCCAGATAAATGTCCCGGAAGGACCCTATCTTCCATACCAGTTTATATTTCCCTCCAACAATGAACTCGGCTTTGCTTGCCAGCCTGAAAGAGGAAGACGGATGGTGGGGCCAAGCCCAACACTTCTGAGAGGACTACTGAGGCCTCTGGGGCTCTTCCCTGGGTAAGGCCGCAGAGAAGGGCGGCAGGAAATGGTACACAGAGGCCTTCCGGGCGCTACAAGGCCCAGAATCGGTCAAAGGGAACCTGACGTGACCTGACCGCGACCGCTCAGTGGGCTTCTTTTTGCCAGGCCGCAGTTTTGAGGTGTTCTCGCGGTTATCCGGCTGGTCCACTTGTTTCCAGACGGCCGCAGCTTCCTCGTTGCAGGCTGAAGAAGAGGCACAGTGAACTAAAGCGGCGACATCGCTGGCACCACTGCCCTGGCTTCTGCTGGAAGGACCCAAGTCACTCCGCCATGAAGATGCCGCCTGTTACTCCAGCTCCAGTCACCACATAATGCCCCCCGCTCCTGGAAGCCGCTTCTTCCCCAGTGCACAGCACTCTCCAGCATATACCTCCTATCTTAAGTAAGCGTCTCCTTTTGTGTTCAAAAATAGTGAAACGGGAAATTCCAATAACATTCTGATTTTTACCTGCAGTGACTTTATTTATGATTATAATTAATGTAGCATTTTGTGAGATCCTGCTACGTGAAGGGAACCAATTCAAGAAAGTCTATTTAGTCTGACATGAAGGACAGATGTCCTGTCCCAACATTCCACAGCTAGCCTTGTATGCTACTTCTGCCCAGAAAGCTTTACTAGGTCAAGCTGATCCTGGAATTTCCCTCTTCAGTAGGTTCTTGGTCTCCGTGGTTCAAAGAATGAATCCGAGGACCACATATCAACGGTAAGGCAGGATTTACTTACAGAAAAGAATACAGAAGCGCCAGAGCTCCTGACAGAGAGAAAACCCAAGTTGGGAGAGAAAAGCTCTTCCCTTGGTTGGTCTGTTTCCGGGCTCTTTGTCTAGGGGTATATATATATATTGTCCCATGGGGCCCTCAGTAGTTACATTTAGCATGTCTTGGTAGTTACATTTAGCTTATCTGGGACATCATGTCTGGGACATGTCTGGGTGGTGTCTAGGACAATGTGTCTGGGACATGTCTGGGTTGTGTCTGGGTCACAAATGAATGGCTATAATCCCTTTCATTCCCAGGCCTAGGAAATGCCCCCACCCCCACCCTCCAACCTGCTGGTTCAACTGCTAGCTGCCACTGCACCAAGGCTAAGGCTAGCTGGTCCGCACTGCTGGTTCAGCTGCTAGCTGCCACTGCACCAAGGCTAAGGCTAGCTGGTCCGCACCCCCAGCTCCACGAGCTGGCTGGGATGCCACTTGTCCTGTATCATAGCCATCTAGGTACTGCCGTTAAATCTTTATTTTGCTAGTATGCTTCTTATCATGATTTCCTATAGATATCACATGTTGTATGTTGTATGATGTCCTCACAATCCAGTAGAGTAACCACTTCTGATCATTTCTACAATCCAATACCATTAATATTTTTGATGCCTATATTTTGTCCTAAAGGGTTATGTATATATATTATGTTCAATGAACATATCTGACTTTTTTTTTATTGAGATCAAAAACCAAGTTTGGTGATTGATGTCAAAAAACCAACTTAGATTAATTACCCTCCTAGATAACCTCTTGATGAATGCTTGTTATTCAAATATAAAAGTAAATATTCATTTGGTCTTTAAGAGTATTATAATAATTAACTTTGATCCCTTTGGACCTTCAGGTTGCTGGATAACCACTTTCTCAAATACTTTCAATAAAGTTTGTCCCATTAACATCAGTAGTGTTAGATAACAAGAGTCGAGAGGTAGTTTTCAGCATGGACACAGTTCTCAGAATTCTTAGTTCTTTATACTTCAGGTGTTGACCCTATGGTAGAGAAATGTCACAAAAAAGACATGCAAGGTAAGATGAAGTTTTATCTTTTCTGAGGTTTTTGACAGACTTTGACTTTTCTGTCCATGAAATGATGGCTGTATTCTAATTCCTTAATAAATGCTATACTTAAATGATTTTTCCTAATCATAACATAGCTTAACTATCCTAAGAATGAGTAAATAATAATAGAAATTAAGGTTCCAAATATTATTTTTAATTGGAGAGGAATCACTGAAGATGATGCTTTATTTATTTTATTTTATTTATTTATTTGTGGTTTTTGTCTGGGGCTGGGCTTGAACCCACCACAGGTGCTGCCCTGAAGATGATGCTTCTTAAGCAAGTGAAGAAAATCAAAATTTAGTTTACAGTTGACTTTTTCGTTTATTAATTAATGTTCTTCATGTAATGCTCTGTCATTTTTCTCTGCTTCTATTGGGTACTGTTAAAACTAGAAACATTAGGAAAATCATTGTCAATGCTGCCAGACATTCCTTCATTCTTAAAAATACTTCTTTTTTTATTCTGTTTTATAAAGCTTATGGAAGATTTAATTATGGAAGTTTTTATACTGAAGACAAACTCTTTAAAATCAGTTATCTACCTTTCCTAAAATCATGTTTGCTGAATTAATTCTCTCATATTTGTTCAAAAGTGTTCAAATTTTGTAAGAGGAATTAACTTATGGCATTACAACAAAAGCACACTCTGTTACATTAGAATAATTTTGAAAATTTTCAGAGGCATTCTCTCTTGTCTCTTCTAGTGTTCTTTGACAAGTAGATCATAAAAACTTGGATGTCGTTTTTTGGCTTAATAGATTGATTCCTTTCCTGTACGCCTCGAGTAAGCTCCCCAAGTTTTACTTTATTTTTTTTCCTTCTTGAGGGGAAATGTGGTTGTCTGGACTAGGTGTAAGTTGACAGTAAAAATTTCTTACTGCAACGGGATTTGTAAATTGATATGATTCTCTGAAACATCACAAATTGTGTGCCTATTTAAGGATATAAGATTTTTAATAGACTAAACAAAAGGCAACTATGGAGTTCTAGGAAAATAACCAAGTAGAACAGAATGAGTTGAATGGTCTACCATCTATATAGGAATGGGAAATCTCATGTCTAAAACACCACATTATTTTAAATTGTGGAAAATCTATTCATAAACAAAATTTTCTGAAAACTGTGTGCAAAACAAAGATCTAAAAGTTATGGGAAAACAAAAGAATTCTGAGCCTTTATTCTGCCACTGTAATCTAGTTGGGTAGATCATACTGAGTGTATGAATATTTGCAAAGAGGTGGCCAACACAGAAAACATTTTATAAGTATTTTGGGCAGTTTTGTGATGAATATTTTGTAAATTAAAGCATCTAGATTCAATTTCCCACTTTCTCTATGCATGCCAACTTTATAGGTGACCTTTTGGACACCCTGTATTTATCAGAAGTGAACACAGAGCTCAAGATTAACAATCAATTAAGAAATGGCCTCATTGAAATTTTAGAACATTATAGGCTATATTTATTTCTAATGTGGACATTATCCATAAACTCTGCAAAGCACACAAATCTATGATAAATACTAATCACATCCCCATTAGAGCATAGCCGCATCTCTTTAACAAAATGTTTGGTGCCTTCACTTGGAATACATATTCACATTTAATGTAATTCAGTAAATAAACTTTCTCCAAAATTGGCAAGACACTAAAGAATATTAGTGTCAAAATGTACATACACATATGTTTCCTTCATGGATATTAGAGTTGTCTGGTGGGAATGTATTTCTATACCTAAAGCTAGTTTAATATTAGGTAGTAAAGAAAAAAAAATGTCTGCAATTATCTGCCTTACAGAACACCAACCCAGGCACACAAAGCCTTTCAGGAAAATTCATTGAATTAATGAATGGATAGATGGACACTATCCTAAAGTACAAAATTTGTTAATGGCATACAGTGAATGGAGCTGTGGATAAATAAAAATAATCATACCCTTCATATCTGATTTATATCAATTTTTAATGTGGATGGGTCTATACCATGAAAAGTCAATAATCTAAGAGACCACCAAGTATCCTCACATGAGTGATCATTCAAAAGGTGGTGGCCTTAACCATGCACATTTTTAAATGTTGTATGATGACATTTAGCCTATTCATTTTCAGTACACATAAAAATAATGTCATTGGGCCAGGCATGGTGGCTCATGCCTGTAACCCCAGCCCTCTGGGAGGCTGAGGTGGGTGGATAGCTTGAGCTGACAAGTTTGAGACCAGCCTAAGTAAATTTAGTAGAGACAGGGTCTCTACTAAAAATAGAAAAACTGAGGCAGGAGGATCATTTGAGCTCAAGAGTTGGAGGTTGCTGTGAGCTCTGATGCCACAGCACTCTATCCAGGGTGACACTTTGAGACACTGTCTCAAAAGAAAAAAAAAATGTAATTCAAAATAAAACATTTTAACCTTAAAGCTTTAGGTAAAATTATTTATTAAAAACATCAAAATAAGGTTAATCTTTATGAATCATAGAAAAAAATCTTTTCAGCTTTCCATTTCTTATCACAGATACATAGTTCTCTACCTGGCTTAGGAAAATAATTACTCTAAAAGTCATATTTAACACATTTTGAAAGTATCAATTACATAAAAACCACCTTAGGTAGTATAATAACTCTTTCTTCAATAAAGATCAAGTCTCAATGAATTTGCCACTCCATCCAGGATTATTTTCTGAGACAATGAAGAAAGGTGAATACTGGTTGCAGATATTTAAAATGGAGAAAATATTTATTTAGGCGCACAGTGCTATTATTTTATATTCAAGCATGTAAATGTCTCAGAATTTTTTTAACATTATTCTACAAACAATCGAGAAGAATGAACACTGTTGACTTGTTATTATATTCCCTTTCAGATTTTGTAATGCAAATATTTTTAAATAAAACATATTCTTTAGTTAAATGTTTTATTTTTAAATAGTAACATAAAAAGAGCATTTCTTCTTTTTTCTTTTTATTTTTTTAACAAATGCAGAAAATGTCCTCTCTTAATATCAGCAAGTGTTCTTTGTAAACATGACTTCTTGTATCTGCCCCATAATGCCATCTCTTACTGAATGTTTGAATTGATATGTGATATTTGTACATATATAGAGAGTGCATGTGATATATTGTTATATGCATGGATGTGCAATGATTAAATCAGAGCATTGAAGACATCACAAGCATTTAAATTCTGGGTTTCATGTTCTATTTTAAACTCATGTGGTATTTAGGCTTTCTTACCCATCCTCTACTCTTGTCATTCTGAAAAATATTTTTGGGCGGCACCTGTGGTTCAAAGAAGAAGGGCGCTGGCCCCATATGCCAGAAGTGGTGGGTTTAAAACAGCCCCGGCCAAAAACTGTAAAAAAATAATATTTTGGATGTGTGTTTTTAGGTAAGTTTTTTCATTGACTTACTAATTTAGACACAATAAATTTGAAATTTAATTCATCTAATTTTCCTTGGTATACTTCAAAACATCCCATAATCTTTGATGACTGCATTTATTTTCTTTAATTTTAAAATTTCCATATAAAATGCTAATCTAGCTTTCAGGAAGTTCATTAATAATACACAGAAGAAAAAGCACATGAATTCAATCTTTCTGTATCCATGTTCTTTTCAAATTTTTGTTTAAATCAACCAATTATTAAATTAGAAAAAAATTGTCTCTAGAGAAGAAGCTAGTTGAATTGATGACTGTGATTTGCAGCCAAAAGATGCCCACTCATTTTCCTGCATTAGATCTAATTTTCACAATACACCAATATGCTTATTTTTAAAATTTCAATCATTGTTTTTACTCTGAGAGTTAAAGGAACCATCAAATAATATGAATTTGATACTAAGAAACATGTAATTGTCTCTAGACAATAGCAAATTTAACGTTTCCAAACCTATTGAATGATCTTCAGTACTTAAACCTTAAAAAAGCAAATTTTATGTATCAGTTTCTTCCTCTAGTTTTTATATAGATTTTCTTTATTATTATTATTTTTTTGGTTCTTAATGTTGCCGTTAGAAATCACAAATTGCTTGCACAGTAATCTCAGCCCAGATGCTCTGTGCTTGACGTGGGAAATGGGACCCTTAAAAACTCTCCCTCACTACTCTCCTCTTTATTTCCTCTGCTTTTCTAATAATTAGGAAAGCAGCAGCTGCTTCTATCCATGTCTCATGATTCCAGGATTATACTGAACATAGATGATAATGCCCTTCCTGTTACTTCTGTATGGGACGTGCAACTGAGTTGGAAAAAGAGCAAGAAAAACTATCTGTGAAAACATCTTGCTGATAATAGATAATTCAGAGGAATTTGTAGTATCCACAGCTTTTTAGAGCTAATGGTAACTAAGAGAGTTTTCACTTCTTGATATAAAAAGAGAAAGAGTGAGAGATGTAGATACTGTAATTGAAAAGCAAAATGTGTGGACATGCTGTCAGGCTAGAAAGGATTTTAATATACAAACAGTGACTGTATGTGTTTGACATACACGGTGACAGTTTGAAAAGCTTTATACATTCACCACATTTTCATTAAAATTGAACATGTAAAACTAGACATTCTATTACCAGATCATAAAACCAATATATCCTTGGTTGTTTCTTTAAACGAGGTTTTCACAAAATTTGCAACTGTTAGAATGTAACCTTGGGAAAGGTTCTGATGGGCCAATCAAAAGTTAATACCAAAAATATGCTCCAGGAAAAATTTTTAAGTTAAAAAGTTGTTCTGTTCTTCCGAATAACATCACTCAACAGAAATGAAGTTTCTTAACTTTGCATGAAGCCAGGCAAAATCATTATTCTGAGTATCTACACTATCTTTACGAAAATTCCTTAAAATTTTAGTTTATAGTAATGTCAGTGTACGGAAGGGAACTAATTCTTATAAATCTGTGTTTAGCAGAGATAGGATTTAATTTAAAAATAAATATCAGAATGAAATTAAAGTAAGTTAGCTTCTGAGGCTATGTCTGTGATTTTCACCTCATCTCCACCTTCAGTCTTCTTTCATTCAGAATGACCTGTTTTAAACCTTCACCCAACCAGTCCTGCTTTCAAGGCCTCTTTTCTTTCATTCAGTGACAACAGAACAGTCTCTTATTTAGCTAGGATATTTCTGTAGATTTTATTAACAAATTTGATGTTTTAAAAAGATTTTAGATAAGCCATTACTCTTCAGAATAAACACTATTTTTAAGTCAATTCACTTAGTTTAATTTCAAAACAAAATGAAGACCACTTGAAGGAAAAAAGGTAACACAATGGCACCGTGCACTCATTATCTAAGATAGTGCTTTTAACATTTGCTTTGATGCCAAAGGAATTTACTTCCATAGTAACTATAAAAATAAATTGTACTATGGATTAGAGCCATTTCTTTCTATTATTGACTGTTAAGGAATGTTTTTGATGCTTTGCAATGAACACTAATTGTACCAACTATTTAACAACAGATTTCAAATGGAGTGATCCTGTCTGGGCAGTCAAATTTGCATGGTAATGTGAACTCTCCTACACTCCTCAGTGTGTTAACTCTTACTGGTTTACTAACAGATATTGACTAGGCATCCATATTGATCCAGGGACTGAACTAATTACTGTATAGCATTCACAGATACAATTTTCAATAGAATTGTGAAAGCTGGAAAAGATCTATAAAAGCTAGAATCTGGAGCATTAAAACAGAATTTTGGGAATTCTAAGTAACCAAGCCTGGCATCAGACAACTTTGAATTCTAAAACAAGTCCAAGGAGAAACAGAGAACCTTAAGAAGAAACTCATGCACCGCAGGTGTAATCCCAATATGTGAAACTTAGTAAATGTGGAATGTAAATGTCTTAGCACAATAACTAAGAAAATGCCAGGAAGGCTATGTTAACCAGTGTGATGAAAATGTGTCAAACGGTCTATGAAACTAGTGTATGGTGTCCCATGATCACATTAATGTACACAGCTATGATTTAATAAAAAATAAATAAGGAAAGAAAGAAAGAAAGAAGAAACTCATGGGCTCTACCAGACGATTAAAGAGAATGATGAGGAGTCACTATGCCAAACACCAGTATAGATATTTTAAAATTTCTTTATTTAAACAACATATAAAGTTATTTCTGAAATTGTAAAACTTATCTGCAAGGCAAATACTCTCCTGGAGATGGTACCCTACAATCTTAAAATCTTGAGATCTTTACAGTTATTTTACTTACAGTCAGCTCATGACAATATTTGATACAGAATAGGTAATGGGCAGAGATAAAGAGTACTGCGTTAGGTACCTGGCATGGGGAAAATGGACTAGAAATACTGAAATAGAAGAACAAAGGGAAATGAGGAATTTTGTTTAATTATTTAATTATTTAAATATGGGACAAAGATAACACTGCAACCCCAGGTTTTCACTATGGCAGGCATTTCTAGTTGGTCAAAACCTTTTTTATCAACTCAAGATGCTTCTCAGGCCAACTTCTTGAGCAACTTTTGATCAATGTAGTTCAAAGTAAGTTGAAACTAATTTAATTGTCTGAACAGTTCCCAGATGAAAAACAGAAAATAAAACAACTGGTTTAAATCAATACAGTACAAGGATTATCAAACCAGAAATAGGATGTAATATCAAAATAGCAAAGCCTTTTTTTTTAATGCTAATTATTGTGTTCAGAAGCAATGAATGCACAGATAAGCAGAGAGATCCTGGTGTGCAAATATCCGAGGTTCATTTATTTTGACATTTTTGTACAATGTATGCTAGAATTTCCCCCTTGTCCTGAACTGTAAAATTTTAAAAAGATCTGATGTATTGTCACCCACTGTTCTCCAAATTAGTGTTAAAAATATTTATTATTTATAACAGAATAGAGATAAAACTGTACTTTCTAACAGGACACACACTATATATATCATACTTAAACAAATTCTCATACTTAAGCAATTTTAAATACCTGTACATCTTTGCAGATGCTGTTTGTTCTGTCCATAACTGTTTAACCCAGCTTCCATCATCTTCAAGTGTCTTATTCCTTCACGATTCCGCTGTTACTTCCCCCACATTTTTTTTTCCCCTATTCCTCCAAGTGACATTAAGTTCCAATTGTCTGGGCCCCTCTGGAATCCCATAAATGCTGCTTGCATGGCATTACCCATCATTTCCTTTATTGGATTACATATGTGTCTACCACACTTGACCATGACGTTATTAAGCATATGACATATTTCTCCTGAATATCTTTAATTATAGCCAGTAATGCCTTTAATTATGACAGATAGAGGAGAAATGTGGCAGGAACGAAAGCAGACAGGAAGAGGTAAGTGATAAAGCTAATAGATATCTCAGATGTAATAAGCAAACAGTGGACTCCAGGCTTGTTCCTCAAATTTGCTTCCTCTTGAAATAGCACTACTGTTTGCTCAGTTGTGCAGACCCAGAACTGTGTAATAGAGGGTCTGATTCCATTTCTGATGTTTAATTAATGACAATTTTAAAACTCCCCTCTTTTACTTCATGCCTCAACTCTTGGCAAGCTGCAGAAACCCTGGTTCTCTTCCTTTGATGCACGTGGGAGAATCACACCTTAAATGAAACTCACCCCAGCCCCACACCTCACCACAATAAAGTCCTGAGCCAGCCTCCATTACTGTTTTCTCAAATTATTGTGGACTTATTTGAGAGGACATCCATTGTCTCTTCAGAGATTCCCATTTATGTAAAAAAGAACATTTTACATAACCTCTTAGTGTATCTGGCATCATCAATCTGGTCATCTAAACCAAATTTGGGAGGTCCCTCATGTTTTAAAGATTTAGTACAATAATTTTGCAAGTTGTTCTTTTTCCCTCATACACCTTTTTCCCCTCCCTACACCCATCAATTCTACCTTTAGATTCATATCCCTAATCTTCCTCCTTTTTCAAAGACTCACTAGTCTGAGCCATCATCATGATTATTTATTTATTTATTTAGACAGAGTCTCACTCAATCACTCTCAGTAGGATGCTATGGCATCATAGCTCACAGCAACCTTAAACTTTTGGGCTCAAGCAATTCTCTTGCCTTAGCCTACCCAGTAGCTGGGAGTACAGGTGCCTGCTGTAAGGCCTGGCTATTTTTGGAGATGGTGTCTCGCTCTTGCTCAAGCTGGTCTCAAACCTATGAGCTCAGGCATCCACCTGCCTCAGCGTCCCAGAGTGCTAGGATTATAGGCATGAGCCACCTCTCCTGGTCCATCATCATAATTTTTGGACAATCTATGGCAATCTTTCCATTCTCTATTCTCAAGAGTTTATTTTCCTCACAACCACCACGCAATATTTTAAAAAGATAAGTGAAAGCCTACTGCCTAATACTAAATACCATATGTTGCCCTTTTAATACTTTGATAATAAAATTGTAATAATTTAACAATTATTTAATTTAACAATAATTTAACAAGTACTACATGTACTAAGCCATGCCCACCTCTCTGACCTTAACTTCTCCCGCTTTCTCACCTTCCATAACTCCAACCTCTCTGTAACTTACTTATTTCAGCCACTACTGGTCTTAATTGCTTCTCAAACCAAATTCATTCTCTTCTTAGGACCCTTTAATTTGCTTCTCTCTCTTATTATAAAATATGCAGACATAATTTAATCTAATATCCTCAGTTTCTACATGTGCAAAATATTTGTAATACAGCTTGCCTTGTAAGGTCATTGTAGGATAAATATAATATGCACAGAGTGCTTATCATGGAGCTTAACAGATGCTAAGAGCTATATTATAGGAAGTCATTCTTAATGTTATCGATTAGTATTCCATTAAACATCTACTTTCAAAATTTGTAAAAAAATATATATTCACTTACTTCCACCTATATACCAATAAATTATATTTTAATATATCACAATTCTTATTTATTTGATGTATGCATCCAAAGATGCCCATATATGCACATTAGCTTACAAAATCAAATACTTGTAAGAGAATAATGGAAACATCATCAGAAGCACCTGTCCAAACTTATTTTCTTAATAGTCTCAATTTTTGTTTGTTTGTTTGTTTTGTGTTGCTTTGAGGCCTGTGTCTGGCTTCAAAGGCCATTAAGTTGCTATTTGGCATGGTTTTTACAAAACCTTATAAAAGAACAAATTCCTTTTATTTTACTTAAAAACGGGATCGATAATATTCTCTGCTCTTTTTATGTGATTTTTCAAATATATCTTAGCAACAGACAGGGAGAGAAAGATCTGTATAGCAAACTTAATGAACTTAAAATGTCTGTATAGATTCAGCAACTTTGCTTTCAAACACATGATTATAAAATCACCTGGATAGCTATAGAGTTCCACAATCTTGCAAGGTGACACAGAAGAGACCAAAGTAAAAAGAAAAGAGCTGTTGTTTCCTGTGGATAAGATACAATGAAACAGAGAAATCCAAGCCAGGGTCTAATTGCTACCCTAAGCATTCAAGTAAAATTGAGCACAATGGTATCAAGTACCAACAAAGCTGCTGATGAGTATACATGCTTAGCCTCAACCATCTGTTCCTTCATGGAGGAAAGAGAACATTATCAATCAATAAGTTACTTACTTTGATCTGTGGCCATTTTTCCTGAGTTATTTTAAAAAATGAAGAAAGACTTCAAATTCAATTCACTCCCTATAAGTCTGATACTTGCATACATGTCATTTCTACCAACGCTTAATAATTTGGGAGGTATTTCCTCCAGTTTTACTAAGGTAGTTACTGTTAATACTCTATTAAACATAACAATCAATAATCCTTTTCTAATTTTAGTTATAATCAAAATTTCTTGCCCCCTTTTAAAAATTAAAATTAAAAATAGTAAACTATTTTAAATCACACATGAACTTTAGGGCCACCCTGCATATTTAAACATTGAAGTACAGAATTTTAACATAATTTTGAATAGTTTCAAAGCTTATCCCAAGGTATTATATGAGATACACATTTCATTAAATATATATTCACTAAATCTTAAAGCTGGAGATTTAGTTCATTTCATTTCTGAAAAGTATTTGACATACAGCTGTGCAGATGAGGCTCATTAATTCCATCAAGCCAATCAACCGAATCAGAAGTAATTTCTCTAAGATCAACCTAGTGTTATTTTTTAATTCAAGTAAATTGTCTAATAAATATCAATAAGAGCATGTCCTCACTTCTTAAGCCTAACGTTGAAACATAACATATAAATAAATAAAGTGCCAAGCTACCTCCTCCCCCACCTACTGAACGTCTTACTAAATCACTCATGTCTTACTTCAGTGGATCTTACTGTCAGGGACAGAGCATTCCTGCCTTTGTTTGGAACCCGGAGAGCTTCCTACTTGTAACAATACATTATATCATTCTTTGTTTCTGAAAATAGGAAAAAAACAACTGTGAAAGAAGAGTTAGAAATCAAGGACTAGTATATGGATGATCAGTTCCATCAATTTCAAAAAGTCTACTGTCTTAGTCTATTTTGTGCTGCTATAACAGAAGACCTGAAACTGGGTAATTTATACAAAGCATAATTTATTAACTTGTGGTTCTGGAGGCTGATAAGTCTAAAATCAAAAGTTCAGCACCTGGTGAGGTCTTCTTGCTTTATCATCCCACGGCAGAAGGGCACAAAGAGCAGAAGATAGCAAGAGAACAAAAGGAGAGCAGCCTCAAGCTCTTTAATAATAAGCATGAATCTGTTCATGAGGGTAGAGTCCTCATGATGTAAACACCTCTCATGAGGTACCACCTCCCAACACAGTTGCACTGGGGAATGTTCCCAGCACTTGTTTTGGGGGTATCTATTCAAACCATAACATCTACCTATGGAACCAAGGATCTGAAAATTGCTACTCATGACCCGGCTAACACCTGAAAGATTTTTATTCTTTTTTTTTTTTTTTTTTTTTTTTATTTTGGCCAGGGCTAGGTTTGAACCTGCCACCTCTGGCATATGGGACCAGCGCCCTGCTCCTTGAGCCACAGGTGCCGCCCAAGATTTTTATTCTTTAATGTGAAGATTATAGCTTATCTCTCCCTTGTTTTTTCTATAATATTTATTAAAATCTTACTATGATCATGTAAAATGACTGAGTTACAAAATGACTGAGCTATAAAAAATAATATATATATGTGTATATATATATTTATATATATATATATTATTTTTTTTTTTGCAGTTTTTGTCGGGGGCTGGGTTTGAACCCGCCACCTCTGGCATATGGGGCCAGCACCCTACTCCTTTGAGCCACAGGCGCTGCCCAAATAAAATTTTCTTTAAAGACAATGAGGGAGTAAATTATGAAAGCTACAACTATATGTCAGATTTTGATATCAGGACAAAACTTTTGATGAAATATTTAAATAGTTGATTTGTGAGCCCCTGGACAACATAAATATTGGTTGCCTAAGTCACAGCAACTTGGTCTTCTTTCTGATCCCATTCAAGCCTTTGGTAGCTGGTACAAGGCAGACTTCACAGGCCACAACTCAGTTCAGGCTGACAGGACCTTGCTTCATGAGCACACTGTCCCTTCATTTCCATCCCTGGGGCTCCTCCTATACACTGTACCACTGTAGCCATAGGAGAGCCCCAGTAATATATCAACATTATCATTCAGAAGCAATCCTCACTAATGGAAAATAAGAGCTAACTGAAAAACAAATACCTTTTGGAGGAATTATTCATGCTTCTCAGAAGATCTCAGCTAAAACAAGCATCTCAGAGTGATTGTTATGCCCAGGAGTTCCCCCAGAGACCACACAGCCAAACAAGTAAAAATTGCAGGGCAGTCCTTCTTTGGAGAGCCAGCCAGTGACTGCCTCAGTGTCCCAACATGGGGTTTTTGAGAGCAGCCCCAAGTTGTCTGTGGCTCTGGTTTTTATAGGACAAAACTTTTCCAGGGGGAAAGCATTATTATACAAGCAAAAATAGCACTTAAAAGGGTAGGGGGAATCACGAGTGTAGGGCAGTTAATCATTTTACATAATGCTATGATCATGAGAACGATTAGTGGTTTTTCTTCCTTAAAAAATAGGTACAAACCACAATGTCCTAAGGGGGAAATGCAGAGAGGGGAACTTAGAGGCTAATCTTACTGGAGTTAGATGATATCTCAAAGTATATTTGATTTGCATTTCTCTGATGATTAAAGATGATGAGCATTTTTTCATATGTCTGTAGGCCGCACGCCTATTTTCTTCAGAGAAGTTTCTCTTCAAATCCCTTGCCCAGCCTGCGATGGGATCACTTGTTCTTTTCTTGCTTATACATTTGAGTTCTCTGTGGATTCTTGTTATTAAACTTTTGTCGGAGACATAACCTGCAAATATCTTCTCCTATTCTGAGGGCTGTTTGCTTGCTTTACTTACTGTGTTTTGGGCTGTGCAGAAGCTTTTTAGTTTGATCAGGTCCCAGCAGTGCATTTTTGAAGCTGCTCAATTGCCGGGGGCGGGGGGTCCTCCTCATAATATCCTTGCCCACACCGATATCTTCAAGGGTTTTCCCTGCACTCTCTTCTACTATTTTTATAGTTTCATGTCTTAAGTTTAAATCTTTAATCCAGTGAGAGTCTATCTTAGTTAATGGTGAAAGGTATGGGTCCAGTTTCAGTCGTCTGCACATTGCCAGCCAGTTCACCCAGCACCATTTGTTAAATAGGGAATCTTTTCCCCACTAAATGTTTTTAATTGGCTTGTCAAAGATTAAATAACAGTAAGTAGCTGGATTCATCTCTTGGTTCTCTATTCTGTTCCAGACATCTACTTCTCTGTTTTTGTGCCAATACCATGCTGTTTTGATCACCATTGATTTGTAGTATAGTCTGAGGTCTGGTAGCGTGATTCCTCCTGCTTTTTTTTCTTTGTTTGTTTGTTTTATTTATTTATTTATTTATTTATTTTTATTAAATCATAACTGTATACATTGATATGATCATGGGGCATCATACACTCGCTTCATATACCACTTGACACATTTTTATCACAGTGGTTAACATAGCCTTTCTGGTGTTATCTCAGTTACTGTGCCAAAACCTTTACATTCTACATTTACCAAGTTTCGCAAATACCCCTGTAAGATGCACAACAGGTGTGATCCCACTGATCCCCTATTAACTTCCCCCTATTGTTAAGTTGTAACTGGGTTATAGCTTTCATGTGAGAGCCCCAAATTAGTTCCATAGTAGGGCTGAGTACATTGGGT
Organism: Nycticebus coucang; assembly: GCF_027406575.1. Classification (NCBI taxonomy): domain Eukaryota; kingdom Metazoa; phylum Chordata; class Mammalia; order Primates; family Lorisidae; genus Nycticebus; species Nycticebus coucang. Next base: position 330,114 of record NC_069800.1, on the reverse strand, counting down.
ACTTTTTCTTCCATTCTTGAGATACTTTACTAAGAAGAATATGTTCCAACTCCAACCATGTAAACATGAAAGAGGTAAAGTCTCCATCTTTCTTTAAGGCTGCATAGTATTCCATGGTATACATATACCACAATTTATTAATCCATTCATGGATCGATGGGCACTTGGGCTTTTTCCATGACTTAGCAATTATGAATTGGGCTGCAATAAACATTCTGGTACAAATATCTTTGTTATGTTGTGAATTTTGGTCTTCTGGGTATATGCCCAGCAGAGGAATTACAGGATTGAATGGCAGATCTATTTTTAGATCTCTGAGTGTTCTCCGTATATCTTTCCAAAAGGAATGTATTAATTTGCATTCCCACCAGCAGTGCAGAAGTGTTACCTTTTCTCCACATCCACGCCAACATCTCTGGTCTTGAGATTTTGTGATATAGGCTAGTCTCAGTGGAGTTAGATGATATCTCAAAGTAGTTTTGATTTGCATTTCTCTGATGATTAAAGATGATGAGCATTTTTTCATATGTCTGAAGGCCATGCACCTGTCTTCTTCAGAGAAGTTTCTCTTCAAATCCCTTGCCCAGCCTGCGATGGGATCCCTTGTTTTTTTCTTCCTGATGCGTTTGAGTTCTCTGTGGATTCTGGTTATTAAACCTTTGTCAGAGATATACCCTGCAAATATCTTCTCCCATTCTGAGGGCTGTCTGCTTGCTTTGTTTACTGTGTTCTTAGCTGTGCAGAAGCTTTTTAGTTTGATCAAGTCCCAGTAGTGTATTTTTGAAGCTGCTTCAATTGCCCGGGGGGTTCTCCTCATGAAATACTCGACCAGACCAATTTCTTCAAGGGTTTTCCCTGCACTCTCCTCTAGTATTTTTATAGTTTCATGTTTTAAGTTTAAATATTTAATCCAATGAGAGTCTGTCTTAGTTAATGGTGAAAGGTGTGGGTCCAATTTCAGTCTTCTGCAGGTTGCCAGCAAGTTCATCCAGCACCATTTGTTAAATAGGGAATCTTTTCCCCACTGAATGTTTTTAATTGGCTGGTCAAACATCAAATAGCGGTAAGTAGCTGGATTCATCTCTTGGTTCTCTATTCTGTTCCAGATATCTACTTCTCTGTTTTTGTGCCAATACCATGCTATTTTGATCACTATCGATTTGTAGTAAAGTCTGAGGTCTGGTAGTGTGATTCCTCCTGTTTTGTTTTTATTTCTGAGTAATGTCTTGGCTATTCGAAGTTTCTTCTGATTCCATATAAAACGAAGTAATGTTTTTTCAAGATCTTTAAAATATGACAGTGGAGCTTTAATAGGGAGTGCGTTGAAATTATATATTGCTTTGGGTAGTATGGACATTTTGATAATGTTGATTCTTCCTAGCCATGAGCATGGTATGTTTTTCCATTTGTTAACATTTTCAGCTATTACTTTTCTTAGAGTTTCATAGTTCCCTTTATAGAGATCTTTCACGTCTTTTGTTAGGTAAATTCCCAAATATTTCATCTTCTTTGGCACTACTGTGAATGGGATAGAGTCCTTAACTGCTTTTTCAACTTGACTGTTGTTGGTGTATATAAAGGCTACCGATTTATGGATGTTGATTTTGTAACCTGAGACGCTGCTGTATTCCTTGATCACTTCTAGGACTTTTGCAGTAGAGTCCGTAGTGTTTTCCAGATACACAATCATATCATCTGCGAAGAGCGAAAGTTTGATCTCTTCTGACCCTTTATGGATACCCTTGATCACCTTTTCTTCCCTAATTGCGGTGGCTAAAACTTCCATTACAATGTTGAAAAGCAATGGAGACAATGGGCAGCCTTGTCTGGTTTCTGATCTGAGTGGAAATGATTCAAATTTAACTCCATTCAATATGATATTGGCTGTGGGTTTGCTGTAGATGGCCTCTATCAGTTTAAGAAAAGTCCCTTCTAGACCAATTTTCTTGAGTGTTCTGATCATGAAGGGATGCTGGATATTATCAAAAGCTTTTTCTGCATCAATCGAGAGAATCATATGGTCTTTGTTTTTTAATTTGTTTATGTGCTGAATTACATTTATAGATTTATGTATATTGAACCAGCCTTGACACCCTGGGATAAAACCAACTTGGTCATGGTGTATAATTTGTTTGATGTGTTGCTGGATTCTGTTTGTTAGGATCTTGTTGAATATTTTTGCATCTATATTCATTAGTGATATTGGTCTATAATTTTCTTTTCTTGTTGGGTCTTTTCCTGGTTTGGGGATCAGGGTGATGTTTGCTTCATAGAACGTGTTGGGTAGTCTTCCTTCTTTTTCTACATTTTGGAACAGGTTGAGTAATATAGGTACTAATTCCTCTTTAAAGGTTTGGTAGAATTCTGACGTGAAACCATCTGGTCCCGGGTTTTTCTTTTTAGGGAGGTTTTGTATAGTTGATGCTATTTCTGAACTTGATATGGGTCTGTTCAACATTTCCACTTGATTCTGGTTAAGTCTTGGAAGGTGGCGTGCTTCCAAGTATCGGTCAATTTCCTTCAGATTTTCATATTTCTGAGAATAAAGTTTCTTGTAATATTCATTAAGGATTTTTTAGATTTCTGTTATTATTTCGTCTTTCTTGTTTCTGATTGATGAGATTAGAGATTTTACCCTTTTTTTCCTGATTAGGTTGGCCAGAGGTTTATTTATTTTATTGATCTTTTCAACAAACCAACTTTTTGATTTATTGATCTGTTGCATTATTCTTTTGTTTTCAATTTCATTTGATTCTGCTCTAATTTTGGTTATTTCTTTTCTTCTACTGGGTTTGGGGTTGGAATGTTCTTCCTTTTCCAGTTGCTTGACATGTCCCATTAAGTTGTTAACTTCCTCTCTTTCCGTTCTCTTGAGGAAGGCTTGCAGTGCTATAAATTTCCCTCTTAGAACTGCCTTTGTGGTGTCCCAGAAGTTCTGATAGTTTGTGTCTTCATTGTCGTTTTGTTCCAAAAAATTGGCGATTTCTTTCTTAATCTCATCTCTGACCCAGCTATCATTCAGCATAAGATTATTTAACTTCCATGTTTTTGTATGAGTATGCAGATTCCTGTTGTTACTCAATTCAAGTTTTATTCCATGGTGGTCCGAGAAGATGCATGGAATAATTTCTATTCCTTTAAATTTACTGAGGTTAGACTTGTGACCTAAAATGTGGTCAATTTTGTAGTAAGTTCCGTCTGCTGGTGAGAAGTATGTGTATTCAGTTTTGTTGGGATGAAATGTTCTGTAGATGTCTGCTAAATCTAAATATTGGATGGTTAGGTTTAAATCTAAGATTTCTTTGCTCAGCTTCTTGCTGGAGGATCGATCCAACACTGCCAAAGGAGTGTTGAAATCTCCGACGATTATGGAGCTGGAGGAAATCAAGTTACTCATGTCTGTTAGAGTTTCTCTTATAAATTGAGGTGCATTCTGGTTGGGTGCATAGATATTAATAATTGAGATCTCATCATATTGAGTATTACCCTTAACAAATATGAAGTGACCATTCTTGTCCTTCCTTACTTTTGATCGTTTAAAGCCTGCTGTATCAACAAATAAAATTGCAACACCTGCTTTTTTCTGATTACAATTTGCCTGAAATTGACCATCCTTTCACCCTGAGTCTGTATTTGTCTTTTAAGTTGAGATGTGACTCTTGTATGCAACAAATATCTGGCTTGAGTTTTTGTATCCAGTCAGCTAACATATGCCTCTTTAGTGGACAGTTTAAGCCATTCACATTGATGGAGAGTAAGGATAAGTCTGGTGGAATTTTGGGTATCGAGTTTTTCAAAGGTCCAGTGGACATTTTTAATCCTTTCGCCAGTGTGGAAGTTGGAGTTTGATCCGAAGTTTCTGAGTGAGTTTACTTTTGTGGTATAGGATTGGGTTGGTCATTGTGGAGGATAGGTCTGAGAATATCCTGAAGAGCTGGTTTACGTATGGCAAATTTTTTCAACATATGAATGTCATTAAAGTATTTAATTTCTCTATCATAAATGAAACTCAGTTTAGCTGGATACAAGATCCTGGGTTGAAAGTTATTTTGCTTTAGGAGATTAAAAGTTGATGACCACCCTCTTCTGGCTTGAAAAGTTTCAGCAGAGAGATCTGCAGTTATTCTAATATTCTTACCTTTGTACGTAATAGTTTTCTTTCGCCGGACTGCTTTGAAAATCTTTTCTTTCATGTTAACTTTAGTGAAGCTAATTATGATATGTCTGGGGGATGACTTATTGGGGTTGAATCGTGCTGGGGTTCTGAAGCTGTCTGCTATCTGAATTTCAGATTCTCTAGGCATGTCTGGAAAATTTTCTTTCATAATTTCATGCAGAAGGGCCTCTGCGCCCTTGGAGGCCACTTCATCGTTCTCAGAAATCCCTATAATTCTTATATTGCTTTTTTTCGAATTATCTGAGAGTTCTCTGAGTGAGTGATCCGTTTTTGCTCTCCATTTCTCTTCCTCTTTGAGAGATTGGGAGCATTTGAAGACTTTATCTTCAATGTCAGAAATCCTTTCTTCTGCTTGCTCCATTCTGTTGCTGAGGGATTCTACTGTATTTTTCATATCTTTGAGGGCTGTAAATTCTTGCTTCAGTGTGTCTAAGTCTTTGGTGGTTTTGTCTTTAAATTCGTTAAGTTCTTGAGACAACTTTTGAATTTCTCATCAAATTCCTAATTCCATTTTATTAATCTTGTCTGCAATCCAAATTCTGAATTCAATTTCTGACATCTCAGCCAGTTGTTTATGAATGGGATCTTCAATCACATCTGCCGTATCTTTTCTTGGGGGGGTTGATCTATTCTGGTTATTCATGTTACCAGAGTTTTTCCGCTGATTCCGCCCCATGGTTATTTTACTCCCTTTGGTTTTTCCCCTGGGGCTTTATCGAGGGGCCGTACAGTGTTGTGGCCTGAGAAACTGGGGCCCTGTCTGGTGTGGTGGAGCAAAGTGGTTCTGTCTTGTTTTCAGCTGGTTTCTGTTCGATCCTATTGCAACTTCTACTCTGGCTTGAAGTCTCAGCTGTGTGGAAAAATCAGCAATTAAGTCACCCCGCCTGCCCACCTCTGGGCGCAGTTGGAAAAGGAGAATCAAACCTTCCTACAACCGCACACCCAGGGCACCGCCTGAAAAGTCCTTAGTCTATTAGCCCAGTTCAAAAGGTCCAAATCAACTGTCTCAATTGGCACCTGTCTCGGGTGGGAGAGTTCAAGAGGTCTCTGGGAACTAAATCACAGGGGCCTGATGACTCCTCTGACACTGCTCACCCCAGTGCAGTGTGGAGTCAGGAGGAGCCACCCAGCAAACAGAGCGGTCTGAGAAGGTTGACGTCTCCTTCCCCACTTTGCCCCTTTGTCGGACCCAGTCACTGGTATCTCTGCAGATGGCTAACCCAGTTGCTTGCAGTGAACAGACACTCCAGGGGTTTGCACTTGCCTTGCAAGGAAGTCTGCCAGGCCCCTGCAGACTGCCGCTATCTAGTAGGAGGAGATGGAGCCTGACATCTTTGAGTGCTTGATGCAGGTGATGGGAAGGAGGTGTTCACTCAGGCTTAGCCCCGTCTCTGATGGATGCTGCTAACAGAACAGAACAGAACAGACAACTTTGAGGGGTTCTGTCTCTGTTCCTGCCGAAATCACCTACAGAAGACGGGCTGTTCTGAGTTCAAACGTCTTTGCTGCTGGAGGTTTGTGTCCTCTTTGCTACTGGAGGTTTGTGTCCGATCACCTCTCTGGGTCGGCCCCACCCTGGAAGCCTCCTGCTTTGTTTTTATTTCTGAGTAATGTCTTGGCTATTCGAGGTTTTTTCTGATTCCATATTGTTTTTTCAAGATCTTTAAGGTATGACGGTTGAACTTTAATAAGGATTGCATTAACATTATATATTGTTTTGGGTAGTATGGACATTTTAACAATGTTGATTCTTCCCAGCTATGAGCATGGTATGTTTTTTTTTTCATTTGTTAACATTTTTAGCTATTTATTTTCTTAGAGTTTTCATAGTTCTCTTTATAGAGATCTTTCACGTCCTTTGTTAGATAAACTCCCAATTATTTCATCTTCTTTGGCACTACTGTGAATGGGATAGAGTCCTTAACTGTTTTTTCAACTTGACTATTATTGGTATATATAAAGGCTACCGATTTATGAATGTTGATTTTGTAACCTGAGACGCTGCTGTATTCCTTGACCACTTCTAAGAGTTTTGTAGGAGAATCTCTGGTGTTGTCCAGATATACAACCATATCATCTGTGAAGAGCGACAGTTTGATCTCTTCTGACCCTATATGGACACCCTTGATCACCATTTCTTCCCTAATTGCAGTGGCTAAAACTTCCATTACAATGTTAAAGAGCAATGGAGACAATGGGCAGCCATGTCTGGTTCTTGATCTGAGTGGAAATGATTTCAATTTAACTCCATTAAATATGATATTGGCTGTGGGTTTGCTGTAGATGGCCTCTATCAGTATAAGAAATGTCCCTTCTATACCAATTTTCTTAAGTGTTCTGAACATGAAGGGATGCTGGGTATTATAAAAAGCTTTCTCTGCATACATTGAGAGAATCATATGGTCTTTGTTTTTTAATTTGTTTATGTGCTGAATTATACTTATAGATTTATGTATATTGAACCAGCCTTGAGACCCTGGGATAAAACCGACTTGGTCATGATGTATAATTTGTTTGATGTGTTGCTGGATTCTTTTTGTTAGGATCTTGTTGAATATTTTTGCATCAATATTCATTAGTGATATTGGTCTATAATTTTCTTTTCTTGTTGGGTCTTTTCCTGGTTTGGGGATCAGGGTGATGTTTGCTTCATAGAACGTGTTGGGTAGTCTTCCTTCTTTTTCTACCTTTTGGAACAGGTTGAGTTATATAGGTACTAATTCCTCTTTAAAGGTTTGGTAGAATTCTGACGTGAAACCATCTGGTCCCGGGTTTTTCTTTTTAGGGAGGTTTTGTATGGTTGATGTTATTTCTGAACTTGATATGGGCCTGTTCAACATTTCCACTCGATTCTGGCTAAGTCTTGGAAGGTGACGTGCTTCCAAGTATTGGTCAATTTCCTTCAGATTTTCATATTTCTGATAATAAAGTTTCTTGTAATATTCATTCAGGACATTTTGAATTTCTGAGGAGTCTGTTGTTATTCCGTCTTTGTCATTTCTGATTGATGAGAGTAGAGATTTTACTCTTTTTTCCTGATTAGGTTGGCCAAAGGTTTATCTATTTTAGTGACCTTTTCAAAAAACCAACTTTTTGATTTATTGATCTGTTGTATAATTATTTTGTTTTTTATTTCATTTAATTCTGCTCTAATTTTGGTTATTTCTTTTCTTCTACTGGGTTAGGGGTTGGAATGTTTTTCCTTTTCCAGTTGCTTGAGATGTCCCATTAAGTTGTTAACTTCCTCTCTCTCCATTCTCTTGAGGAAGGCTTGCAGTGCTATAAATTTCCCTCTTAGGACTGCCTTTGTGGTATCCCAAAGGTTCTGATAATTCGTGTCTTCATTGTCGTTTTGTTCCAAAAAATTGGCGATTTCTTTCTTAATCCCATCTCTGACCCAGCTATCATTCAGCATAAGCTTATTTAACTTCCATGTTTTTGTATGAGTATGCAGATTCCTATTGTTACTCAGCTCAACTTTTATTCTATGGTGGTCTGAGAAGATGCAAGGAATAATTTCTATTCCTTTAAATTTACTGAGGTTAGACTTGTGACCTAAGATGCGGTCGATTTTGCATTAAGTTCCGTGGGCTGATGACAAGTATGTGTATTCAGTTTTGTTGGGATGAAATGTTCTGTAGATGTCTGCTAAAGCCAAATGTTGGATGGTTAGGTTTAAATCTAAAATTTCTTTCCTCAGCTTCTTATTGGAGGATCCATCCAACACTGCCAAAGGAGTGTTGAAATCTCCAACTATTATGGAGCTGGAGGAAATCAAGTTGCTCATGTCTGTTAGAGTTTCTCTTATAAATTGAGGGGCATTCTGGTTGGGTGCATAGATATTAATAATTGAAATCTAATCATATTGAGTATTACCCTTAACAAATATGAAGTGGCCATTCTTATCCTTCCTTATTTTTGTTGGTTTAAAGCCTATTGTGTCTGCAAATAAAATTGCAACACCTGCTTTTTTCTGATTACCATTTGCCTGAAATATGGATGACCATCCTTTCACCCTGAGTCTATATTTGTCTTTTTAGGTAAGATGTGACTCTCGTATGCAACAAATATCTGGCCTGAGTTTTTTTATCCAGTCAGCTAAACTATGCCTCCGTAGAGGACAGTTTAAGCCGTTCACATTAATGGAGAATATTGATAAGTCAGGTAACATTTTGGGTATCGAGTTTTTCAAAAGTCCAGTGGACATTTTTAATCCTTTTGCCACTGTGGAAGTTGGAGTTTGATCTAAATTTTCTGAGTGAGTTTAATTTTGTGGTAGAAGATTGGGCTGTTCATTATGGAGGATAGGTCTGAGAATATCGTAAAGAGCTGGTTTGGGCATGGCAAATTTCTTCAATATATGAATGTCATTAAAGTATTTAATTTCTCCATCATAAATGAAACTCAGTTTGGCTGGATACAGGATCTGGGGTTGAAATTTATTTTGCTTTAGGAGATTAAAAGTCGATGACCACCCTCTTCTGGGCTTGAAAAGTTTCAGCAGAGAGATCTGCAGTCATTCTAATATTCTTCCTATTGTAGGTACTGGATTTGTTATTTCTGGCTGCTTTCAGAATTTTCTCCTTCATATTAACTTTAGTGAAGTTAATTATGTAATGCCTGAGGGATGTCTTCCTTGGATTGAGTCATGCTGGAGTTCTGAAACTGTCCGCTATCTGCATTTCAGAATCTCTTGGCCTGTCTGGAAAATTCTCTTTCATAATTTCATGGAGAAGGGCCTCTGTGCCCAGCGAGGCCACTTCATCACTTTCACGAATTCCAATGAAGTGGATATTAGCCTTCTTCGAATTATCCCAGAGCTCTCTGAGAGAATGATCCATTTTCGCTCTCCATTTCTCTTCCTCTTTGAGAGTTTTGGAGCGTTCAAATGTTTTGTCTTCAGTGTCAGAAATCCTTTCGTCTGCTTTCTCCACTCTGTTACTGAGGGTTTCTACTGTATTTTTCAGATCTTTGAGGTCTGCAAATTCTTTTTTTTTTTTTTCTAGTGAACATTTTAATGTCTAAATGTATCTGGAAAATATAAACACATAAAATACTTCACTGCACAATGGCTCTAGATCATTACTGTTTAATATAAATGTAAGCCACAAATGGAAATGATATATGTAATTTTAAGTTTTCTTACAGTCACTTTAAGAGAGATTTTAAAAGAGTGAAATTAATTTCAATTATAAATGTTATTTAACCTAGTATAGTATCAACATAAAAATAATTGATAAGATTTTTCTATATTACTTTATTTATACTAAGTCTATGAAATCTGGTATGTGTTTTGCACTACAGCACATCTCCATTTGTACTAGATGCATTTCAAGTATTTAAAAGGCATCTTTGGCTAATGACTACCATATTGGGCAGTACAGATATCAATAAACAAAGCTTTACTGAAAAATTGAAATTAATGAATATATAATCACAATGTTCCAATTCAATATTCCAAGCCTCTAGAAGAATTCCAGACATAAAGCCACATGTGTTTTCTGTGTTTTCCCATAGACTCTATAGGCAAATATGAAAGAACTTAATATATATGAGAATGTCCAGAAAGTATTCAGCCATTGTTAATACTATTTTTCATATTACATGGCTACTTTCCACACAGCTGTGAAGAAGCAAAAAAGATTATTACTAATTCCTAGTGAGTAGAAGGAAAGAGTTCTAAATTCTTAGAAGTTTAGATTTGCAAAGAAACTTTCTCTGAAATTTTTGTGAACCTTTAGAATTAAATATAGCCTTTGATACTATAGTCCTTTCATAATCAGAGAGAAGGAAGGAGAATGGTTAGCACTTAGTATCATTTATGTAGTCACTTCTGAGCTTTGTAAGTGTAAAAGTTCAATCTTCAAAGCTATAATTCTAAAATAATGGAATGTTAGAACCTTTGAGTTTCAATCTATGTCTAGATCACAGAAAGAGCCTACTAAATAAATCTACCAAAAATAGCTTAAAGTAAAGCTTTTCTCCATACTTTTTCATACTAAACTTCTACTGGTTTAGGGTCATTTAATTATTTTTTTTATTTTGTGTAATCTTGATATTAATATTTAATAATTATGTTATAATTTGTGACTATGAATCTAATGTCACATGTAAATTTCTCTGAGTTTAATTGCCTCTTTTAAAACTAATTAATCAACATTAAAATTAAATTTTTATGCATAAAATATAGGAAAAATACAAAGAAAATCTTGCTTTGGGAAATATGCTTTCTCTTTGATCTAATTCAGATCTTGTGTCATTATATTATTTTCTACAAGTCCTGGTCTTATTAAGACCTAAGCCTTGTGGAATTCCCTTGCTCAACTTCCTCTCCCATACCAAAGAAGGAGGCCTAGAATGATTGAAAGGCAAGGATAAATTAAAGCCCTGCCTCATTCATTCTAGATGCATCCTTTTCTTTAGAGTGCCAAGGCATCAGCCTAGCTCATGACAACCTCAAATTCCTGGGTTCAGATGATCCTCCTGCTCCCATTTCTTAAGTAGCTTGGACCACAGTTGCCCACCACAATGCCCAGCTAATTTTTCTGTTTTTAGTAGAGATGAGGGTCTGGCTCTTGCTCAGGCTGGTCTTAAACGCCTAAGCTCAAGCAATTCTCCTAGGGCTGCAAATTTTTGCTTCAGTGCGTCAAAATCTTTGGTGGTTTTGTCTTTAAATTCATTAAATTATTGAGACAACTTTTGAATTTCTCCTTGAATTTCTAATTCCGACTTTTGAATTGTTGCTTGAAGTTCTAATTCCAAATTTTCCTCCATTTTATTAATCTTATTTGCAATCCCAATTCTGAATTTGATTTCTGACATCTCAGCCAGGTGTTTATGAATGGGATGTTCAGTTTCATCTGCCATATCTTTCCTTGGGGGTGTTGATCTATTCTGGTTATTCATGTTACCAGAGTTTTTCCACTGATTCTGCTCCATGATTGTTTTATACCATTTGATTTTTACCCTGGAGCTTTGTTGAGGACCTGTACAGTGCTTTGGCCTGAGAAACTGGAGCCCTATTTGGTGTGGTGGAGCTAAGTGGTTCTGTCTTGTTTTCAGCTGGTCTCTGTTCGACCCTACTGAAACAGTTACTCTGGGTTGAAGTCTCAGCTGTGGAGAAATACCAGCAATTAAGTGACCCCACCCCCTGCAGGCAACAATTGGAAAAGGAAAATTAAATCTTCTTACAACCACACATCCAGGGGACCTCTCAGTCAGCACCTGTATCAGGTGTGGGAGTTTCAAAGGTCTCTGGCAACTGGATCACAGGGGTCTGGTGACTACTCTGATATGGCTTGCTTCAGTGCTGTGTGGAGTCAGGAGGAGCCACCCAGCAAATAGATCAGTCTGGGAAGCTTGCTGCCTCCTTCCCAACCTGTACCTCTGTCACACCCAGTCACTGATAGCCCCGCAATTGGCTGACCCAGTTGCCTGTAGTGAACAGATACTCCAGGGGGTTGCACCTGCCTAAATCACAAGGAAATCTATTTCTGCTCAGCCAAGCCATTGTGCTCTGCCTCTATCTAGCATGGGGAGGTGAGGCCTGACAACCTCAGGCGCTTGATGGAGGCTGGGGGGTGTTCACTCAGTTCCAGCCCCGCCCCTGATTGATGTTACTGACAGAACAGAACAACTTTGTGGGAATTTGTTTCTGTCCCTGATAAATTCCCCTGTAGAAGAGAAGCTGTTTTGAGTTCCCAGAGGCTGCACCTCAGGCCCTGTCTTTGCTCCTGCAGGTTTGTATTTGGTTACCTGTCAGTTCCAGCCTCCTGTCTTCCTTTGTCTATAGGCTGACCATCTCCTGAGGGCTGGGTGCGTCTTAGGCTCAGTAAAGCAGTCCTTTGGATCAGCCCCACCCTGGGAACTTCCTGGGTCTGCGAGTGCATTTCTAGTCCCTGAGCTCCACCCAGGTCGGTACCACCTCAGGCAAACCCTTTACTCACAGGGCCTGCATTTGCATCCCAGATCTGTTCCATGGTGGTTGCCACCTGAGTAGATGCCCAGCCTCCTCTGGTTGCTCAGGGAGACAGGTGGTGTGGCTTCAGAATATCTGGGAGTGAGCCCTATTTTGCTAAAAGACAGCTGCTGCTCTCCACCTCAGGGCACAGCTGCTCTGGTCTGGTTCTCTCTTAGCCGACCGTCCTCTCCTCACTCCCATGCCCCAGAGTCAGCACTGACCAGCTGCAGTTTAGGCACTGTCCACACCCCTCAGGAAATCACCCAAGAATCTGGACTCCTGGGGGACAGGACTCCAGACATCAGAGGCTAAAAGTTCAAAATAAAGGTACCAGTATGGCCACATTCCCTCTGGAGGCTCTAGCAAAGAGTCCTTCCTGGCCTCTTCCAGGAGCTGGTGGCACTCCTTGGTTTCCTTGGCTTGTAGCCACATCACTATGGTCTCTCCCTCTTTCTTCATGTCCCCTTCTGCTCTGTGTGTGTCTTATGAGGACGTGTCATTGGATTTAGGACCCACCCTAACCTAGGTAATCTAGAATGATTTCATCTCTACTCCCTACAGCAGTTATATCTACAAAGATCCCTTTTCCAAATCATGTCACATTCATAGGCCCCAGGGACCTGGATGTGGACATGTCCTTTCAGGGGATACCATTCAACCCCCTATGGGCATCTTGAAATTATTCCAAATTCTGAAGGTAAGGACCAGGGCCCAGTCACTCTGGACACTTGGATGCCGATGGTGCTTAAATGAAGGCATGAGCTGTGCCTCCCTTGCACATGGGTCAGAGCCAGGGCTGCTGGTCTCTTCAAGTCACACTGGAAGGGCACCCAGCAGCAACACACTACTGGGGAGAAACTCCTCTGCTTCCTGGCTTTGAAATACTTAGAATTTGGGCTGGGCACAGTGACTCATGCCTGTAATCCTAGCACTCTGGGAGACCGAGATCAGTGGATTGCTTGAGCTCAGAGTTCAAGACCAGCCTGAACAAGAGCAAAAACTGTCTTTACTAAAATAGAAAAACTAGCCGGGCATCATGGTGGGCACCGGTAGTCCCAGCTACTCATAAAGCTGAGGCAAGAGGGTCACTTGAGTCCAATGAGTTTGAGGTTGCTGTGAGCTGTGACACCATGGCACTTTACCAAGGGTGACAAAATGAGACACTGTCTCAAAAAAAAAAATCCACAAAATACTTAGAATTTGATTTGAAGCTCTTCTGCAGACTTCCAAGTTCTTAACTTGGAAGGTGAGGAGTATGGAGCCCCTAAGAGCAAAAAACACACCTGCAAGTGGGGGAGATGAGCATGGTGCTGCTTCACAAATCCAGCTCATAGTGGTGATGAAAAACTAACAAAATTCCACCAGCCAACCCTGGCTTGGCCAGAGCACACTGCTCTCCTCTGTGATTTGATCCAAAGTAGGAAGGGCCTCCCACCTTTTAGGAGCAGTGTGACAATGTCAGGCCCCCATTCCTGCTTCATTCCTGCCATCCCACTATGACTCTCAGTGCATGTGATGCCCTCACTTTCATCTGTCCTCACATTCATCTGTCCATCGGTGGCAGCCAAGACACTCCAAGGTCAAGTCAAACTGAGATTCTAAGGACCATCCAAGGAGAATTGCTGACACTGCTGCTGTTCTCTGGGTCTGTGTGTCTCTCAGAGAAAGAGAAAGACTTGCACGCGTCAGAAGAATGCAGACAAGCAGTAGTTGAAAGCACTGTGTTAAATGAACCAACAGCTCAATCCAAAGGCACCACACAGAACACACAAAGGCAGAGGAAATGGGTCTTTGTTATTTTGCCCGGTTTCATCATGGCACCAGAATGGGTGTTATTTTCCCTCCAGTGATCTCAGTGATAGGAAAAGGATCCCAGACCCCTGCCATGTCTCTCTCAGCACTTTCAGAGTCCAAGGCCAATTGAGCAACAGGAAGGTTAAGAATCAAAGGGTATGCTGTGAGTCAGAGGACTTTCCAGACAGGGCCTTCCACAGCTGGACTTGGGGAGATACTGGCTTTGGGTCTGATTGGTGGACAAAAGCAGATCCAGTGATCAAGATTAAAGTGTTTCCTTCTGGGAAAACATAGAATGAATGAGGAACATTTGCAGGGAAAGAGGCAGGATTTACAGAGACACCTATTTTCAGTTCCCAAGTGGAAATACATAGTTAGATACATTTTAAAATCTAGAGCTCATAATAGGCCACATTTTCTATCAATGTCTACGTCTGATATAAAACTTGCCATGATCTTGAACTCTGGTCCACAAAGAACCAGAGTTAGCTAAGGGAGAAACTGTTTATATAGAGAGCTTAGTGAGAAACACACTGGATTGTGACAAATTATTATTTTTTTAAATCCTGTTCTTTTGATGAATCCTTTCCCTTATGGTAACTAGATCTCAAAAATTATTAGGTTTTATGAGTTCAATACAGTGTTGTGCTTTTATAGGAAACTCGCCATTGGGTACCAATGTAAACCTTCATTTGTGACTCAGATGGTTATGCACAGGGGCCATGGCTGAGCTACTAGCGCTCCCGTTTCTAGGGGGACACCGACAGCCTGGGCAGGTTAGCTCTGCCCAGCAAGACTGGAATGGGACAACAAGTGAGAGAAGCAACACATTAGCTCAGGATCACATGGCCTCGAGTCAAACCACAGCTCTGTGAGGGCTGTGCCTGTGGCTAAAGGAGTAGGGTGCCGGCCCCATATGCAGAGGTGGTGTGTTCAAATCCAGCCCCAGCCAAAAACTGCAAAAAAAAAAAAAAAAAAAAAAAAAAAACAGAGCTCTGCCAGTCGTTGACTGGAGGCCTGGAGCCCATTGCTTCTCCTCTTGGTCCCCCGTCTCATCATCTAGAAAATGGGTTCTTCACAGTATCTAATCCATAAGATTGTTGTGAGGATCACACAAGCTACCAAAGGTTAGATACGTGAGCTGTTATCGTCACCATCATCATTTGACACAAAAAATTGAAGACCTTTCCCTAAAAGGAAGAACATGTTTATTTCTCCTCCATCCGCTCAACATACATCTTGCCCACCAGTAACATCACGGAGACAGCATTTTGCTATGTAGCACCAGGCATTACACAGCATTTGAGGGGGAAAGCAGCCACACTTTTTATTTCTGCTGTCTAGGGACGTAGGACGCACCGCCAGAACAGGGGAGCACAATGAGAGACAAAGGTCCATGTGGAAGACACTCCTTCCGGAGTGGGCGCGGCCAGCCCCTCACTTGGCAGAGTGCTGCTTGTAAACCTCCAGGAACTCCTGCACGTCGTCCGGGGACCACGAGATGAATGGCGCCCTCTGGTGGATGTCAGTGGGAAGGATGTCTAGGACAGCCTCCTTCCCAGTGGTAGCCACGCTCCCCGCCTTCTCTCTGATGTAAGCCATGGGGTTACACTCATACAGCAGCCTCAGCTGGAAAACTAGACCAGAGCAGCCGCCTCATACGGGAGGTATTACATAGAGAGGGGATTTGTTCTGTAGCAAAGTAGTGCAGAGCTGGTGGGAGTAACCGATAGTCCCTCTTTCCTACTATGAGGTTGTGAAAGTTCCCTCCCAGCCCAGGTTACATCTGAAAGGAAACGGTTAGCCTGAACCCACAGGCCAGAACCCACAGTAGATTACCTGATGCAAATTCGAGACAGACCACCTGGATGCAGAATGACATTTTGGCAGAACTGATGAGTCCCTTCTCTTTATAACATGGAAACTGGACTTAATGAGTGACTGTGTGTGTGTGTGTGTGTGTGTGTGTGTGTGTGTGTGTGTGTGTGTTTTGGATGGAGCTTAGGCTATTCTAAAAGCATCAGAAAAATCCATGGTAGTGTCTGGCTGCAGACATCTGGAGAGCAGACTGGCTCCTCCCAACAGTATAATATTGTTTGCAACCCTGTATGAATTCCCTTTACAATTCCCCTAAGGCCCGAGGGCTGGAATTTTGTATGTTATACATCTTGGCAGTTATGTTAAATATTAACTTTTTATCGTTATGCATTTTCATGCAGCCTGCCTACTGAGCGACATTGCAGGTGTTTCCTAACTCTATTTTCATGTAGGTGTCATGGCCAGATTGGAAAATCTGGGGGGAATAAAGGAGGAGCCTTAATATGTGTGTTCAGGAACAGTTTTTGGAGGCATTGAGAAAAGTACTGTAAGGCAGGCTAATCTGATAGGCTGGGGTGTGTGAGGTGCTGCGGCAGAAATGGCATTCTAGGTAGATAAGGGTGCCTTCAGCAGACTGCACCCCATTCACAGCAAACAGCTCTCACTACATCCAAATATATAGAAGTCTAACTATCTTAAGGAGAGTATGGGACTGTGTTTGTCAGCTCTTGCCACTTTTTCTTGGCAGAAGAAAATCCAAATGATAAAGTCAATCAGACGAATGATTGAATGGCAATGAGGAATTTGCTTCTCTCATGTTTAAAAAAAAAAAAAAGCAAAGGTGAAAATAAACTAGACACTGTATGGAGGGGGCACACTGCCACCCTGGGGGAAGGAAAGCAGGTGCTTCTTACCCAGTGTGAGACAGCACAGCCCACCCTGGGGACCCTGTGAGCCTTGGGGCTATGTGGTCAGTGGTAACAGCTCACCTGAAAGCTATAGGTTTACCCAAAGATTCGTTACTTCCCTAAAAGGTAGCATTTCCCAAGTAGCAAATATCAGCTCATTAGTCATTTCTATTTTATGCTTTTTGAAAGCAACCAAAGAAGACTCCTATTTGGGATACGTATTGGACTTGCTGCCTTGGAAATGAGCCTGGGATGTTTCATTTCCCTTTATGAATAGAATTCACCTTGCCCAAGCCAAACCACATACCCACTGGAAACTCTCTGGATGCTTAGTCTCCCTCCTGAGCATTAATTCTCTTTCCCAAAACACTGGAAGGTCTCTCCAGGAGACCGTTTTTATGTTTAGTATCGCGTGGCTTTACTTGTAATCTAGAAAAGAGTATATCACCGACATCCTTAGCAACTTACTAGAGGATAACAGCTACCATAACCTTTCTATCTTCCTAAATCAAATCCCTCAGGCTGGAAATGCAATCTACTGCTTGTAAGTCACTCTCCAGGGCATGTGCTTACCTTTCCACTGGGGTTCTTCTTGTTAGCGGGGTACAGAAAGATCCCACCATAGACCAGAGTGCGTTAAACATGGGAACCATGGAGCCCACCATAGGGAACTGAGTTATCCTGCAAGGTTAAGAACAGCAATGACCAGGGTTGTAGAAAATAAAGGAAGTGAGTTCCCTTTGTGTCCCCTGTGTGTGTTTGATTCCACAGCCATTCACTGGGCACCTTCCGATGTGTGAAGCACAAAGTAGAACAATGAAAACAGCTCACAAGAGGTCACATCACCCACAGAAGCCCCAAGGAGAGTGTGGTTGACTCTATCTCTGGGGTCGGGGAAAGCCTCACAAGAATTGTGCCATTTAGTAGCACTGTAAAGGTCAAGAAGGATTTCTGCCAACCTAGGGAGCAGACACTGCTCAAGTCAAGGCTTAGCAACAAGGAGAGGGGAGTGCTGTTGTCACCAGACCTGGCAGAGGAGCCTGCAGGACTAGTGAGAGTGTATGCAGGGTGGGGGAGGGAAAGTTAAAGGAGCTGATTCAGCTGGAGGAAGAGCCTGGGGCCAGCTCTCAGGACTTCCAACACCATGGGAACAACAGGAAAACAGTAGGTGCCTGTGCATTTGAAGAAAGGGTATTACAGGACTTTATCTCAAAAATGCAATCAGTGTAACCTAAATTTTTGTACCTTCAATGAATCCCAAAGAATAAAACAAAAAAAAAAATTAAACAAAGGGTATGACATCAGCTATTCCCATGCAGAGCCAGCTCTTTAATCAGCCATTTCTCCTCTTTAGAGTCACTAGTTTGTACCCTCCTTAGGCAGATACTAAGATAGACATTCTCATTCCTGAGAAGACTGGTAAAAGCCATCTAGGCCAAGATGGACACATACTGCATGGCTGGTGCCGGGGTGGGAGAACCACACTTTGAACCATCTGGGACCAGGAACCTGTGGAGAGGAAAATGCCTCATTGCTATACACTCATTCATCTGGGTGAGTTTATCATTCAGATTTTATTCTGCCAAGAGAAAGTTGCAAGAGCTGACACAGACTGTCCCATTTTGAGATGTCAGCACAAAAATTTCAGTCCCCAGTGCGGAGATGAGAACTTAATCACAGGCTTGGTGCAGATGAAAATCCAACCGACTTCCATCCCTCTTTTCTTTCACCTCAAAGGTCAATCATGAATCAGTAGATTTCCACAAAACTCAAGAAGCCCAAATGAGGTCTAAGGCCCTTAATCCCAGGATCCCTTCTCTCCTCAGAGGACACCTCCTCCCTCCAGAGCTGCCCCTGATGCCAGATGTCTGGACACTGCCTCAGCCCCACCCCAGACCCCTCACTTACTGGGGGTAACTTTTTCTTCTTGACATACTCAGGGAAAGCAGGGTCAAAGTCCTTGGCGTAGCCTTCGTTAAGGCTATAGATGTTACCATTCCTTTTGATCTTCACACCCTTGTCCACCAAATTGAACTCTCTGATGGCCTTCAGAGACACAGAAGGAAGGTCAGGAGATGACCACCTGTCTCCCCCAGGCGTGGACACATGTGCATTTCACTGTTCTAGGCTAGGGAAGTGGCCTCACCTCACCCTCGGTTACAAGTGACTTCTGCCAATTCTCCAAGAATTGCAAATGAGGGAGGGGGAGAGAAAGTGATGAGAACAAGTGACAAGGAAATGGAGGGGGGGAGGGAGAGGATGCTGCAGAAGCCATAGGGTGATTAAAGAGACTTTGACTTTGCAAGTGAGTTCAGTAAATCGAGAAAGAAACCACGCAGAAATAGGGAGTGCGAAACAGCAAAAGCCGCGACAATAAGGCCTGTGTGCCCAGAGCGATGGAGGATGTGACAGCCGGTACGAAAATAGGCTGCGAGTTGGGCCGGACAGCAGGTGGCTGTGGGAGAGAGGACCAGCCTCCAAGTGACACGGGCGCCTAGGGCTGTTCTCAGCTTTACATTTCTATCCTGAGGCAAGGATTCCCCTCTGTGCATTTCCAAAGAACAAAGAAGAACCCAGAGTTTGGGTCCCAGCACGTTTAGCTTCAGACCTACCCTCAGTGACCAGCAGTTTCCTCGGTGCGCCTCCTCCCCCCACGGAGCCCCAGCGCTCAGCTTGTGTTGTTGGGGTCTGAGTTAGAAGTTTAGATTTGGAAAAAAATGCTACATGACTGCTGCTCGTCTGGATTAAGGACTGTTCTTTGCCATGTCAGTAGATTTCAGAGTCCATGTGTTTTTGCTACAGGGGTGATATGTAAACTTCTGAAATGATGTCTCCCACAGTTCCCGGGTGGACTGGACTAAGGATTCTCGTGGGCCCCTGTGTGTTACTGGTAAGAGGTCCAGCGGGGCTCCGTAGTGTGAGAGCTGAGAGGAAAGGGGGACCCAGCCAAACCTCCCCTGGCCATTTATTCCCATGGCCCAGGCTAGTTCCTGCCCATATGCCAAAACCAGAAAGTAGCCATCTCACAACCAGGGCTGGTGCAGAGCCCGGGGAGCTGTCCAGATGTGCGGTCCCGGTACCCAGACCAAAGTCCCAGGTGTGAAGGAGAGAAGCCCCTGCTTATGGAGCCAAGAAGTAACTGCTCTTGGCATGTTAAAGCCCTGTAGAGACTAAAGCAAGCAGAGGGGTGGTGGTAGTTTCAGCAGAAACCATCAGCATGTCCTTGCAGCCCAAAGGAAGTAGAAGCGCTTGGCCTCTCCTGGGAGAGCCTTGCCTCTCCCAGCAGCAGCGAGCAGGGGGTGCCCGTGGGACCCCAGCAGGCCTGCACTGCTCTCCGAGGGAAAAGACCACCAAACACATGGAAACTTACTCCAAGATACTGTCTGCAATTGGCAAACGAGAAGAGATTTCATTTTCCCCACACATTCATCAAGTAAAGGTAGCAGAGAAAGCACCAGAAGAATGTCTGGGGTGGCAGGAAACGCCTGGTGAGGCACAAATCAGCAAACAAAAGAGGTGCCTGAACCTGCGTCCTGGCCTCAGATGAACCTTTGCTCTGGATCTGCCTTCATTTCCCCTAAGGGTGCCCTATTTGGAGACTTTAACTGGTGCTCTGACTCTACCCTGGTTTTATTTATTGAGCGCCCCAGGCTTCCAGGCAGGGGAGCATCCAGCTGGGTAACAGTGCCTGGGACTAAGGTCGCCTGTGTGCCACCTTTGACCTGCCCCACCTGCTGCTCACACCCAGGCCTTACCAAAGCAGCCCATCACCCACAGGGGTCACACTGGCTGCACCTTGTTCTCAGTTTGTCAGCCAGAAGCACCATATGCATAGGGTGCCACATTAATGCCACCTGACAATACTGCTAAAATATAAAAAAGGGCATAAATCTAATTCATTTCCCCCAAAACATATAATGAAAGTGCCAATGTATTAAAGACTATTCTCTTAAGTCTGTGTTTCAATGGTGGGTTGCTATGAGCTGTGAAGTGACAGTACTCTATTGAGGATGACAAAAAAAAAAAAAAAGGAACTTTTTACTCATGTAAAAGAATCACAAAAGCTACTTCTCTCCTCTCCCACTGCTCATTCCTTCTCCTCATGGTTTTCATCTGGGTGGTTGATTACTTAACTGGTTGGGTTGAGAGTTGAGTCATTTGATTTAGTTTGGTTTGTACTCATCAGTTAGTGCAGTGCAGCTAAATAGACTCACGCAAGATCAAAACTTTGAGTTGTTTTCCCTAACCCTAAATTTGCCAATGCACAGTCTTGAAAAAATAAAATTAATGTATGAACCACTTGTCCAAGGGTCATTTCAATAACTATTATCTTTCCCACTGGGCATCTAACTATCCTCTCTCCCTACTGCAGGCTTTGGGTAACCAATTCTCCACCAAGAAAAGTGTCCAAGATTTTCCCAACCAAAGTTTACTTTTGAAGGTGCAAAAGTAAACAGCCTTTCCATGAAATGAAGTCACAAAATGTTGTTACACTCCCTCGTATGGGAATAAGAAATAGTAACACTGTCTATAACCCACACATGCAGAAGAAAGAGAAAATATGCCAAGATGCAGTGGCTCGTGCCTGTAATCCTGGCACTCTGAGAGGCCGAGGAAGGAGGATCGCTTGAGATCAGGAATTTGAGACCAATCTGAATAAGAGTGAGATCCCATCTCTACGAAAAATAGAAAATATTAACTGAGCAGGGTGATGCACACCTGTAGTCCCAGCTATACATGGGAGGTTGAGGTGGCAGGATTGCTCGAGCCCAGGAATTTGAAGTTGCAATGAGCTATGATGACACCACTCTACTGTGGCGACAGAGTACTCTGTCTCAAAACAAAAAATATAAACAGAAAGTAATTTCACTGAGTCGTGGATTTGGAGGAATTCTTCTCTAGCCAAGCCCCCTTTCTAATTGTATGAAGTCCTTCTTCTAAACCCTAAGCAATGATGCTTTTCCTGCAGGGGAATCTATTTCATTCTTTTGCACAAGTCCAGGGATCAATGAGCACAAAGCATTTGGCAACATTAGAAAGTCTCTGGACCCTACCTTTCTATATTACCTGCTATAGGTATCTCTGTTTTATTTCACCCCATAGGAAATACAGGGAAGATACAGGGGGTTCCGGAGGCTTGAGGTTTTGGAAGAGAAAGTAGGCCTAGGGCCCATGAGCAAACACTCATGTCACCCACAAGCTTTCCTCACAGAGGCAACCAAACACTCCTTTTGAAACTCTGCTTTTAGTTGTGGGGATGGGATATTTTTAAAGAATATCTCAAATTAGCACATGTCTGGTAGGGGGTGACCAAGCTAGAGAGAAGTCTGAAAGTCATCTCCCATGAAAAATGTTCAGCTCAAAGAAGGAACTAGGGGTGGGGGGCAAGAAAGCTGTGCCCAAACATGTAAAAGGATCTTATTGTCTGATGTTCTAAAGACTAAGTGAGCAATAATGGGATTTGCACTCCACCTATGGACAAAACCTGATGGTCTCCCAGCATCTCAGGAGAACATGCTCCTTCTGACTATCTCAGCCAGAGCTGAGGGCCCCTGGAGAGAGGTTTTCTTCCATAGGAATGAATTTTGCTATACACCTTTCTTGCTATACTACAGATTTGGTACTTTGAAAGAAAAATGATTTCCTCCATGTCTATAACAGGAATGGTATGTTTCTTGGCATGTCTTGGAAAAGAGATGAATCGTTGCCCTTGGCTTTATGACATGAAAATTTCAATTTTTTTTTTTTTAAGATTGAGTTTCACTCTGTTGCCCTGGCATCATGTCATAGCTCACAGCAACCTCAGACTCCTGGGTTCGAGCAATCTAACTGCCTCAACCTCTTGAATAGCTGGGACTGCAGGAGCCCACCACAATGCCTGGATAACTTTTCTATTTTTAGTAGAGACAGGCTCTCACTCTTGCTCAGGCTAGTCTCAAACTCCTGAGCTCAAACAATCCACCCTCTTACACCTTCCAGAGCATTCAACCCTCCTATTACTCAAATTGATTTTGGTGTGGATCTGCCTCTCACCCAAGACAAAGAAAAATGCTCTCTGATGACCAAATACAAGAGTGCCACGGTGATGCTACTTTTTGTGAGTTTGAAAAGCAACTATGCACAATATTAGACAATAAGTCACTTTTAGTGATCAAATACAAATTTGGGTATCATTTCTCTTTTTTGGAAACAGAGAGCTCACAGCAACCTCAAACTCCTGGGCTCAAGCCATCCTCCTGCCTCACCTTCCTGAGTATCTGGGACTACAGGTGCCTGCCTGGTACCACAAGCAGCTGGCTTTTCTATTTTTAGTAGAGACAGGGGTCTCATCTTGCTCTTGCTCAGGCTGGTCTCCAACTCCTGAACTCTGCTGATCCACCCATCTTGGGGGGTTTCACTTGAATAAGTTAATGTCTCTATGGGTAGTATTCCCAACAGAGTTCAGCTGAATTAACTGCTTGATTTATTAAGATGTAGAAACAGAGGTTTAGCCACAAGTCTGTGAGGTTTCCTTTCTAAAATAAATAAGAGCTGATACTAAGAGGACATATTTTAGATTTATTATGTTTTGTGATGGGTTCACAGGTATTTATTTGGCTTTTCACCTGTCTTCTTAATCGAGCATGCTCGCTCGCGCTCTCTCTCTCTCTCTCTCTCACACACACACACATACACACACACACACACATGCACACACACACAAACTTAAAAACAAAAAGGAAAGAGAAACTCTGGAGACAACTCAGCTCCTGCAGTGAGAAGGCCCAAGGTAGGGTCTAGGTTCACCTCCTGCTTTCTATGACTCAGAGCAGGGCTCAGCAAACTTTTCCCACAATGGACAGATAGTGTTTTAGGTTTTATGGGCCATAGAGTCTCTAGAATAACTATTCAACCATGACAGTGTAGCATAAAATCAGCCAATGGCTGAGAGGAACAGGGTAGACTCAGGGGAAGGGCCTGTAAGGAGAGGAGACCATTCCAGGGACCGGAAAGACTTTAACTTGCAGAGAAAGAGAAAAGACAGAGTCAAGTCTGAACAGGACTCGGTTCAGCTCTCACACAGTTTCAAGAGGCTTTCTCTCCTCCCACCCATGTTTCACTGTTATATTCTCTCTTAATGACCTAATGGATCTTTATTCTGCAATTAAGCCTGAAAAACTCAGAACTTGCAGGCTGGTCTAGTGGGTCATACCTATAATCTCAGCACACTGAGAAGCTGAGGCAAGAGGATCCCTTGACGCTAGGAGTTTGAGAACAGCCTGGGCAATATAACCAGACTCTGTCTCTACAAAAATTAAAAAAAGTTAGCTGAGAGTGGTGGTACATGAATGTAGTCCTCACTACTTGTGAATAACTCTTGAGCCCAGGAATTCAAGGTCATATGAACTATGATTGTGGCACTGAGCTCCAGCCTGAGCCAAACAGCAAGACCAGGTCTCTATGAAAAAAAAAAAAAAAATGAAAACAAAAACTCAGGACGTGACATACAAAATCTATTCAAGCCTCACATGATACACATTCTGGCTGCTCCACCACAGTGAAATAGGACTGAATGTTGAACCTCAACTTTTCCTTTGATCCAAAACCAGGTGCTTGATACATCACATTTTACCTTTCTATTGTTGCCAAAAATGGTTCCAATGGACACCAGGCAGTTATTGTTGGAAGATCCATCAAGGGGATCAAAACAGACCATATATTTACCCCAAGCAAAGAAAAAAAATACAACTTTTAAAAATAATTATTTTTATTTTTATTCATTTTTTGAAGCAGAGTCTCAGTTTTTTGCCCAGATCAGAGTGCCATGGCATCCGCCTACCTCACAGCAACCTCAAACTCCTAGGCTGAAGTGATGCTCTAGCTTCAGCCTCCTGAGTAGCTGGTATTAAAATGCACGCACCACCACGCACAGCTAATTTTTCTATTTTTAGTTAAAATGCAGTCTCACTTTGCTAGACTGGTTTCAAACTCCTGAACACAAACAATCCTTCTGCTCCAGCCTCCCAGAGGATTACAGGTGTGAGCTACTGTGCCCAGTCAGAAATACAACTTTAAAATATTGCAATAAGATAGAGAGTATACACTATGTGTACTTTGCAAACATTATATCAAGATACAAAATATACACTAAGAGAGTAAAAGTAGGAAGCTAGAGGAAAGTGCAAGAAACATGGGTCATATTTATTTGTACTGTCGTGAAAGATATAAGGTGACATACAGAATGAATGAATATATATGTTTATATACACACCAAAAGATCATTAAACAGAGAAAACAACACTTAGAACTGGAGGTATAGATGAGGATAATGGATACAGATAAATAAGTCATAATTTTCTATGTTGTTGATATTGTCAAATCATAATATTTTTTTAAATAAATCATAGCTGTGTACATGAATGCAATCATGAGGTACAATGTGCTGGTTTTATATACAATTTGAAATATTTTCATCAAACTGGTTAACATATTCACATGTACCCTTGTAAGATGCACCATAGGTGTGGTCCCACCAATTACCTTCCCTCCACCCGCCTCTCCCCTCCCCTTCCATCCCTCTCCCTTTTAGCCTCCTTCTTAGGCTATAATTGGGTCATACCTTTCATAAGAAAGCTATACATTGGTTTCAAAGTAGGGCTGAGTACATTGGATACTTTTTTTTTCCATTCTTGAGGTACTTTGCTAAGAATAATATGTTCCAGCTCCATCCATGTAAACATGTAAGAGGTAAAGTCTCCATCTTTCTTTAAGGCTGCATAGTATTCCATGGTATATATATATATATATATATATATATATATATATATATATATATATACACAATTTATTAATCCATTCATGGGTTGATGGGCACTTGAGCTTCTTCCATGACTTAGCAGCTATGAATTGGGCTGCAATAAATATTCGTGTACAAATATCTTTGTTATAATATGATTTTTGGTCTTAGAAGAGGAATTGTAGGATCAAATGGCAGGTCTATTTTTAGATCTCTAAGTGTTCTCCAAACATATTTCCAAGAGGAACATTTTAGTTTGCTTTCCCATCAGCAGTGTAGAAGTGTTCCCTTTTCTCCACATCCACGCCAACATCTCTGGTCTTGGGATTTTGTGATATGGGCTAATCTTACTGGAGTTAGATGGTATCTCAAAGTAGTTTAGGATGATGAGCATTTTTTCATATGTCTGTAGGCCATGCACCTGTCTTCTTCAGAGAAGTTTCTCTTCAAGTCCCTTGCCCAGCCTGCGATGGAATTACTTGTTCTTTTCTTGCTACTACGTTTGAGTTCTCTGTGGATTCTGGTTATTGAACCTTTGTTGGAGACATAACCTGCAAATATCTTCTGCAATTCTTAGGGCTGTCTGCTTGCTTTATTTACTCAGTTCTTGGCTGTGCATAAGTTTTTTAGTTTCATCAGATCCCAGTAGTGTATTTTTGATGCTGCTTCAATTGCCCAGGGGGTCCTCCTCATAAAATATTCACCCAGGCAGATTTCTTCAAGAGTTTTCCCTGCATTTTCTTCTAGTATTTTTATAGTTTTATGTCTTAAGTTTAAATCTTTAAGACAATGAAAGTCTATCTTAGTTAATGGTGAAAGGTGTGGGTCCAGTTTCAGACTTCTACAGGTTCCCAGCCAGTTCACCCAGCACCATTTGTTAAATAGGGAATTTTTTCCCCACTGAATGTTTTTAATTGGCTTGTCAAAGATCAAATAATGGTAAGTAGCTGGGTTCATCTCTTGGTTCTCTATTCTGTTCCATACATCCACCTCTCTGTTTTTGTGCCAGTACCATGCTGTTTTGATCACTATTGACTTATAACATAGTCTGAGGCCTGGTAGCATGATTCCTCCTGCTTTATTTTTATTGCTGAGTAATGTTTTGGCTATTCGAGATTTTTTTCTGATTCCATATAAAAAGGAGTATTATTTTTTCTAGGTCTTTAAAGTATGACAGTGGAACTTTAATAGGGATTACATTAAAATTGTATATTGCTTTGGGTAGTATGGACACATTAACAATGTTGATTCTTCCCAGCCATGAGCATGGCATGTATTTCCATTTAACATTTTCAACTATTTCTTTTCTTAGTGTTTCATAGTTCCCTTTATAGAGATCTTTCACATCCTTTGTTAGATAAACTCCCAAATATTTCTTCTTCTTTGGCACTACTGCGAACGAAATAGAGTCCTTGACTATTTTTTCAGCTTGACTATTGTTGGTTTATATAAAGGCTACCGATTTATGAATGTTGATTTTGTAACCTGAGATGTTGCTATATTCCCTGATCAGTTCTAAGAGTTTTGTAGTAGAATCCCTGGTGTTGTCAAGATATACAATCATATCATCTGCAACGAGTGAAAGTTTGATCTCTGCTGACCCTATATGGATAAACTTGATGACCGTTTCTCCCCTAATTGCCATGGCTAAGACTTCCATTACAATGTTAAAAAGCAGTGGATACAATGGGAAACCTTGCCTGGTTGCTGATGTGAGTGATCAGATGATTTCAATTTAACTCCATTCAATATGATATTGGCTGTGGGTTTGCTATTGATGGCCTCTATGAATTTAAGAAATGTCCCTTCTATACTAATTTTCTTAAGTGTTCTGATAATGAAGGGATGCTGGATATTATCAAAAGCTTTTTCTGCATCAATTGAGAGAATAATATGGTCTTTGTTTTTTAATTTGTTTATGTGCTGAATTATATTTATATATTTGTGTATATTGAACCAACCTTGAGACCCTGGGATAACCAGCCTTGAGACCAGTTGGTCATGTTTTATAATTTGTTTGGCATGTTGCTGGATTCTGTTTGTTAGGATCTTATTGAATATTTTTGCATCAGTATTCATTAGTGATATTGGTCTATAATTTTCTTTCCTTGCTGCGTGTTTTCCTGGTTTGGGGATGAAGGTGATGTTTGCTTCATAGAATGTGTTGGGTAGTATTCCTTCTTTTTCTATATTTTGGAAAATGTTGAGTAATAAAGGTAATAGTTCCTCTTTAAAGGTTTTGTAGAATTCTGATGTGAAGTCCTGTGGTCCAGGGCTTTTCTTTTTATGGAGATATTGTATAGTTGATGCTATTTAGGAATTTGATATAGGCCTGTTCAACATTTCCACTTGATTCTGGCTAAGTCTTAGGAGGTGGCATGCTTCCAAGTATTGGTCAATTTCCTTCAGATTTTCATATTTCTGAGAATAAAGTTTCTTATACTATTCATTAAGGATAAATTTCTGAGGAGTCTGTTGTTATTTTGTCTTTACCATTTCGGATTGATGAAATTAGAGATTTTACTCTTTTTTCCCTGGGAAGGTTAGCCAACAGTTTATCTATTTTATTGACCTTTTCAAAAAAACAACTTTTTGTTTTATTGACCTGTTGTATAATCCTTTGTTTTCAATTTCAATTAATTCTGCTCTAATTTTGGTTATTTCTTTTCTTCTGCTGGGTTTGGGATTGGAATGTTCTTCCTTTTCCAGTTGCTTGAGATGTCCCATTAAGTTTTAAACTTTCTAAGACCTTTACATTCCACATTTACTAAGATTCACATATACCCTTGTAAGATGCACCGCAGGTGTAATCCCATTAATCCAGTGTGATGAAAATGTGTCAAACAGTCTATGAACAAAGTGTAAGGTGCCCCATGATCATACTAATGTACACAGCTATGATTTAATAAAAAAAAAAAAAAGTTTCAAACTTTCTCTCTTTCTGTTCTCTTGAGGAAGGCTTGCAGTGCTATAAATTTCCCTCTTAGGACTGCCTTTGCACTATCCCAGAGATTTGGATAATCCATGGCTTAAATATCATTTTGTTCCAAAAATTTGGTAATTTCCTTTTTAATCTCGTCTATGACCCAGTGATCATTTAGCATAAGGTTATTTAGATTCCATGTTTTTGTATGAGTATGCAGATTCCTATTGTTACTGAGTTCATCTTTTATTCCATGATGGTCCAAGAACATGCAAGAAATAATTTCTATTGTTTTAAATTTGCTGAGTTTAGACTTGTGATCTAAGATGTGATCAATTTTGGAGTATGTTCCATGCACTGATGAGAAGAATGTGTATTTAGTTTTGTTAGGATGAAATGTTCGGTAGATGTCTGTTAAGTCAAAATGTTGAATGGTTAAGTTTAAGCCTAAAATTTTTTTGCTTAGCTTCTTATTGGAGGATCTATCAAACACTGCCAAAAGGAGTGTTAAAATCTCCAACTATTATGGAGCTGGAGGAAATCAAGTTGCTCATGTCTGTTAGAGTCACTCTTACAAATTGAGTCGCCTTCTGGTGGGGTGCATAAATGTTAATAATTGAAATCTCATCATGTTGATTTTTACCCTTAACAAATATGAAGTGCCCATTCTTATCTTTCCTTACTTTTGTTGGTTTAAAGCCTATTGTATCTGTGAATAAAATTGTGACACCTGTTTTTTTCTGACTTCCATTTGCGTGAAATATAGATGACCATCCCTTCACTCTGAGTTCATATTTATCTTTTAGGGTAAGATGAGACTCTTGTATGCAGCAGATATATGGCTTGAGTTTTTGTATCCAGTCAGCCAACCTGTGCCTCTTTAGTGGACAATTTAAGCCATTCACATTAATGGAGAATATTGATAAGCCTGGTAAATTTTTGGGTATTGAGTTTTTTGAAAGTCCAGTGGACATTTTTAATCTTTTGGCAACTGTGGACGTTGGAATTTGATCAAATGATGTTGAGTGAATTTACTTTTGTGATGGAGGATTGCACTGGTCATTATGGAGGATAGGTCTAAGAATATTCCAGAGACCTGGTTAGTTATGGCAAATTTCTTCAACATGTGAATGTCATTAAAGTATTTAATTTCTCCATCATAAATGAAACTCAGTTTAGTTGGATACAGGATCTTGGGTTGAAAGTTATTTTGTTTTAGGAGATTAAAAGTTGATGACCACCCTCTTCTGGCTTGAAAGGTTTCAGCAGCGGGCAGCGCCTGTGGCTCAGTGAGTGGGGCGCCGGCCCCATATGCCGAGGGTGGCGGGTTCAAACCCAGCCCTGGCCAAACTGCAACAAAAAATAGCCGGGCGTTGTGGCGGGCTCCTGTAGTCCCAGCTGCTTGGGAGGCTGAGGCAAGAGAATCGCGTAAGCCCAGGAGTTAGAGGTTGCTGTGAGCCGTGTGATGCCACGGCACTCTACCCAAGGGCAGTATAGTGAGACTCTGTCTCTACAAAAAAAAAAAAAAAAAAGAAAGGTTTCAGCAGAAAGATCTGCAGTCATTCTAATATTCTTCCCCATCTAGGTTATGGTTTTCTTACATCTGGCTTCTTCAGAATTTTCCCCTTCATATTAACTTTAGTGAAGTTAATTATGATGCGCCTGGGGGATGTCTTATTCGGGTTGAGTTGTGCTGCAGTTCCAAAACTGTCTGCTATCTGAATTTCAGAATCTCTTGGCATGTCTGGAATGTTCTCCTTCATAATCTCATGAAGAAGAGCCTCTATGCCTTGCAAAGCAACTTCATCACCTTCAGGGATTCCTATAAGGCAAATATTAGTTTTCTTTGAATTATCTCAGAGCTCTTTTTGCTCTCATTTCTCTTTCTCTTTGAGTGTTTGGGAGCATTCAAAAGCCTTGTCTTCAATGTTAGAAATTCTTTCCTCTGCTTGTTCCATTCTGTTGTTAGAATCTGAGGGATTCTACTGTATTTCTTTTATCTTTGAGGGCTGAAAATTCTTGTCTCAATGTATCAAAATCTTTGGTGATTTTGTCTTTGAATTCTTGAGACAACTTTTGAAATGCTCCTTGAACTTTACCTCCATACTATTAATTTTATTGTAAATCCAAATTCTGAATTTGATTTCTGACATCTCAGCTATTTATTTATGAATGGGATCTTCAGTTGTGTCTGCCATATTGTTCCTTGGGGGATTGATCAACTCTGGTTATTCATGTTACCAGAGTTTTTCCACTGATTCCACCCCATGATTATTTTATACTACGTGGCTAGATGAGCAGATAAGGTGAAGTTGGGGTGGGGCACTCTAGGAGTAGTGATTAAC
Organism: Nycticebus coucang; assembly: GCF_027406575.1. Classification (NCBI taxonomy): domain Eukaryota; kingdom Metazoa; phylum Chordata; class Mammalia; order Primates; family Lorisidae; genus Nycticebus; species Nycticebus coucang. The sequence continues at coordinate 299,413 of NC_069800.1, read as the reverse complement.
CAGCTCGTTTCCCAAGAGCTGGGCCTGGCGTCTGTACTTTTTGCCCTAGAGCTTTGCAAAGGACCTGTACAGTGCTACGTCCTAAGACACTGGGGACTTACTTGGTGGGGTGGGGCTAAGTGGCTCTGTCTTGTCTTCAGCTGGTCTCTGTCCTACCCTAGTGAATCAGTTACTCTGGGTTGAAGTCTCAGCAGTGGGGAGATGCCAGCAATTAAGCCACCCAGCCCTCCATGGGCAACAACTGGAATAGGAAAATTAAACCTTCCCACAACCACACACCCAGGGGACCACTTGGGATAGTCCGCGGGTGATTGGTCCAGTCTAAGAGATCCAAATCAATTGTCCTAGTCAGCACCCGGTATCAAGTGGGAGAGTTCAAAAGGTCTCCAGCAACTAGATAGCAGGGGCCTGCTGGCAGCTCAAACATGACTCGTTCTGGTGCTCCATGGAGTCAGAAGCCCCTCCACCCCCAGCAAATGAATTAGTCTGGGAAGGTTGATGTCTCCTTTCCCACCTTGCACCTCTGTTACATCCAGTCACTGGTAACCCTGCAAGGCTGTGACCCAGTTCCCTCCAATGAGCAGATGTTCCTCCAGGGATTTGCAACTGCCTGAGTCACAGGGAAATCTATGTCTCCTTGGCCAGGCCTCCACACTCTGCCACCATCTGGCAGGGGGAGCTGAGGGCTGACAATCTTAGGTGGTTAATGGAAGCTAGGGCAGTTCACTCAGTTTTATCCCCACTCCGTTTGATGTTGCTGACACTTATATTTTCACAGAATTTGTGATTCTGTCCTCGCTATATTCCTCTGCAAACCAGGAACTGTTTGAGTTCAAAGAAACTGACACTCAGCCCCAGTCTGTGCTGTTGCCCAGAGCTGGTGTGTCTGTCTCTGCTGCAGTCTGTGTTTGGGCAGGTGTTTTTAGAGCTCACATTCGGCTCTGAGTTCCAGCCTCTGCCTGCCTGCCTTTGTCTCAGCTTTGATCCCCTGAGGGTGGGCGCTTCTTATGCTCACTAAAGCAGTCCTCTGGCTCAGCTCCACCGTGGGAGTATGCTATCTCTGCACGGACATCTTCTATTCTCCATCCCTGCCGTGCCCCACCCAGGCAGGTACCATCTCAGGCATACCCTTTACTCACGGGCCTGTGTTACTGTCCCAGATCTGTTCCACCAGTGTCTGCCACTGGAGAATATTCCTGACTTTCTCTGGTTTCTCAGAGAGACAGGGAGTATCTCTCCAAAATATCCCCAAGTGTGTGAGCCCTATTGTTCCCACTGCTGCCACTGTTGCTCTCTGCTGTGGGGCACCACCTCTCCCTCTCCCATATGGTTCCTTCAGTCCACCATCTTCTCCTTACCCCCATACTGCAGAATCAGCACAGACATGCAACAGTTCACACCCTGTGTACACCTATTGAGAAAATGCCCCCAAATCTGGACTCCATGGGGGACAGGCTTCCAGACCAGGGGTTAAGAGTGGAGGGGAGTGCTGAAAGTTCAGAATTGCAGGTAGAGAATATGTCCAGTTTTAAATAGTTTTATGCCTTGCAGGAGAGTGCCATGGCACTGTAGTAGGGGAAGGAGGTCTGGTTTTTAGAGGGTTTCTCCCATGGTATAAAATGGGAGGATGTTTGAACTCTGCTTGCTTGTTTGTAGAAAGTATACTGTGAGCTGTTCTCTTGGGGGAGGTGACTCACATCCACTTGGATGGATTTTATACCCATTGTTTGTATCATTGGGGTCACAGCTCGGCTAAGCAGGGTTGATGTGCGTTCTTTAACCCGGCTAAGCAGGGTTGATGTGCGTTCTTTAACCTTCTTTCTTGGCTTAGCTCCAAACCATCAGCTTACCTGCTAAATTTCTGTCCTTTAACTTTCCTTCTGGATGGGAGCCTCTGTGGAAAGCTGGCTCCAGTCAGCCATCTTACCTCTGCCCCCGTCCAAATCATAATTTTGGATTGAATTTTCTGGCAGCCAAAAGAAGAAGAGAAAGAAGAGAGTCACTCATTTTTCTCTATTTGTAGGGGGTGGAAAATAAGAATTCCTTAAGTGAAGACTCCTAGAATCAACATCTACACAACATTTCTTTCTTTTTTGCCTTTTTTTTTTTCATTTTGAGACAGTGTCTCACATTGCCACCTGTGATAGGGTGCTGTGGGATCATAGTTCACAGCAACCTCATATGCTTAGGCTCAAGTGATCCTCTTGCCTCAGCCTCCCAAGTAACTGGGACAACAGCCACAACACCTGGCTATTTTTAAAGATGAGGTCTGATCTCACTGTGGCTCAATCTGGTCTCAAACTCCTGAGCTCAAGAAATCCACCTGTGTGGGCCTCCCAGGGTGCTAGGAATACAGGCATGAAGCACCACACCTGGCCTACGAAATTTATGTAGTTTTTATAGATGCTACTTGAGATTGGGGTGCATAGAGTTTTCAACAATATCCCTAGGGTAATTCCCAAAGGAAGGTTAAAATTAGATCCAACATAAAAAGCTAAAGGCAAAAAAAAAAAAAAAAATCAGAACCGTATGCCCAGCATGATTGCAACTGTGTTATATATGTGTACACCATAGTCCAACAATTATGCTGGAAAAAAATACACTGAAATATTAACTGTGTTCTTTCACAGAGGCAGGATTATGGCTAATTTTTATTTCCATTTTACACCACTAAAATTTAACGTTCTTGAGAGTGTAAAGTACATCCTTTTTTTTTCTTCTGTCTACTATATTTTGAGCATGACTCATATATAATAGGTGCTAAACAATCTCAAAAAATTTTAATTTCTCCTTTTCTAAAATAAGTATTATTTTTAATAGGACAAATACAATTACTATTAAAATGTGTGTGCATACATATGTGTATGTATATAATCTATACTTGTGTAAATTCTATCCACTGATTGGTAAATACTCATATATATATATACATATATATATATGAATGTGTACATCATATAGTTCTAATCCAAAACATTTTGCTCCCAATATCAAGCCAATGAACCAGGAACAACAAACTTTAGTTATTTCCTTTGCTCAGCAAAGAATATTTGGAAGTATGTCTATGTCCAGAATAATTTTGTTTGGTTTTGCTTTATTTTATTTTATTTATTTTTTGAGATAGAGTCTCACTATGTCACACTTTGTAGAGTGCTATGTTGTCACAGATCACAGCAACCTCAAACTCTTGGGCTTAAGTGATTCTCTTGCCTCAGCTTCCTAAGTAGCAGGGACTACAGGAGTCTGCCACAACACCCAGCTATTTTTTTTGTAGTCATCGTTGTTGTCGTTGTAGTTGTTGTTGTTTGCCAGGCCTGGGCCAGGTTCAAACTCAACAACCCCGGTGTATGTGGCTGGCGCCCTGGCCACTGAGCTACAGGTACCAAGCCAATGTTTTTAATTTTACACTTTCCCCATTACTCTCAACTTCCACACCAAAAAATATACTGAGATAAGCAGGTAGATACTGTAACACAGGAGAATAAGTTTGGGCATTTATTAATGAAATATTTTCATAGAGATAAAGTTTTTATTTATTTCATAAACATATATATTTGAAATGAAGTCCTAAAACATTATCAGGATTCTATCACAATTTCATTTAGTAATACATGTGAAACACTGTGATCCTCGGGGAGAAACTGAGGCCCAGTTTTGGATATTGACAAAGATCTTTGATTTCAATGGTGGAAGCCACTGCTTTAAGCAAAAGATATTTTAATTGACTGAATCAATAAGCCGAGGATACACACAACTCCTGGCACAGTGAGATCAATTGGCTCATACAGTATTAGCAGGGCTCTTGGTCTGTGTCAGTTAGAGAAGGGAGCCCTGTTGGTGAAGGAATAAATGGCCTTGGAGTGGGGGGTGCTCTGAGGTGGTGGGAGAGGAAAGGCAAGGGCCTGGTTGGGAAAGAAGGGTAGGTCTGGGAGGTCTTTAGGTCTGGTGAGTTCTGGGAGATGGCAGGTGGAGGGGCCTTCGGCAGATGGGTAGATGGGGGGATTCCTGGAGGGCCTGCTGAGCATGCTGTGGACCAAGAGCCTGCTGACTCAATCTAAGAAATCAGAGAATCTGAGCATGCTGTAGAGTAGGCATCATTGTCCAGCCGCTGCCGGAATAGCACCTTCATGACCTTGAAGGTTCCCCTGCCACACATGTGACAGAGCGGGTCTGGACACAGCACTCACCAGAAGTTCATAAAGTCCTGATCCTCGCCCCAGGGCCTGCAGAAGATGCGGGGTACAAAGGTGAGGCAGAGACTAGAAAACAGAAAGGAGGGCTTGCTGGCTTAGCTGGGGTGGGGCCACCTGAAGCCTCCATCCCCACCTTGCCCTCACAACTCCACAATACACTTACCTGTTCCCATGGCTACAGGCTCCCTTGACGATGCCAGGGTGCCCTGAATCCCTGGCATGCATAGAACACGCTTTGAAAAGGGACCAGGAAAGAGAGGGGGAGATTATTCACCTCGTGAAAATTAAAAGCATCGGCCTCTCCTCTTCTACTTCCCTCAGACACATTCTCCGACCTGGGAAACCAGGAGATGCAGCGACAGGTGAGGAAGGTAGAAGTGAGGATCACGGGAGTCCCTTCCTGGGAGACACTTGCGATAGTAAACTCTGACAACCCCCAAAGCAGCAGACAAGGTCAAATGTCAACAGTAACGTTAACAAGTTTCACACGTGTGTGTGTGTGGCCTCATTCATAAAGTACTTCCATGTTCGTTATCCCTTGTAATGCTAAAACCTACCAGGTGCAGCACAGGCAGCAGGGGTCACTTCGGAGAGGAAGCTGAGCTCCTGGGAAGTCAGAGAACTTACCCAGAGTCGGGAGACAGGATTCCGACTCCAACATAGGGGTCATCCCCCCTCACCACCTCTCATGGCCACATACTGGGCAACACCCAGGGCCACAGATGGGCAGAGGAGGGACATGTTGTCTTCCTGGGAGCACCTCCTCTGAGGGCCCTTTTCCCCAGAGAAACTGTGTCTAGCCCTTTTGGTCTGAAGTGACGTCCTTTACAGAATCAGCTTCCCCAATCTTACTGACAAGCAACCTGCATTTCTTCTCTGAAAACTTCAGGGCTAAAGGATGAGCTGCCGGTGGTCTCCACATCCTGCCCCAACAATCTATTTTTTCCTTTTATTTGTTTATTATTTATTTATTTTTGTGGGCTATGAGTGGGTTCTCCTCCCTCCAGCACTGAGCTTCTTGGGAGGAAGCAGGTAATCTCAGAGCCCGTGGCTGAGATTGAGTCTTATAGGGCAGGGGTTTCCTTCTGGCATAATCCTCGAAAAATCGCAGTAGCAGGGAAAAGACCAGCCATGGTGGTGTGAAACCCAGCTCAGCACTGCCAGGTTGTGCTGCAGACAGTTTTTTTTTTTTTTTTGCTCTTAGTGACTGCCAGTGATCAGGGGAGTGTGAGTAGAGTGGACCATTCTCAGGAGAAGCCATATCATCTTTATTTATTTATTTGTTTTCCAGGGTTCAGGCTTTATTTAAACTCTTTGTTTAAAAAAAACAACAGTGTGATAGTCAGATTCTAATTTACAGATATAGCTTAGACATCTTATATTAAGTTAGATCACACAAGAAAACCCTTTACACATAAAGGTAAAAACCAATATTTAAATTATTAACAGTGGTGCATCATACAAGGGTATATGTGAAACTTGGTAAACGGTCTGTGAAGCTAGTGAATGATGCCCCATGAATATATCCAATGTACACAGCTATGATTTAATAATAAAAAAATTATTCAAAACTTCATATTACATAAACCCAAAATGAAACTAAATACATGTTAGACAACTTTATTTTGCAAACATTAGTCAAAATATATACACTTAAAAATGAAACGAAAAAGTCACAATTGAGGAAGGAATTTTCTTCTAAAATGTGTTTTATCATAATTTGCAAATGAATTGCAGGTGATCTAAAAAGTAAGCCAATGGAGGCAGGAATTCCAAAACACATTAAAATGGCTCAAGTTGGGAGAGAAATGCTAGCTGAAAAGGAGACACATCTATCCAGACGATTCTGAGCTGTTTTTCATTTTTGCTAAATAATAAATATATAGGTATATCAGAGAAAAAAGTCAGATTTAATCTTGAATAAAACTGCTATTCGGAAATAGTTCACAATTTTTAAAAGTTAACTTTGACATCTGCTCAAAATGTTTTTGAGTCTAAAACCGACTCAAATTTAGGACAACGAAAATAACACATTTCCCAAGACTCAATCTTTTCACTGTGACTTGTTCACATTTACAATCTTAAGGTGAAATCAGCCCTTGAGGAAAATAGGAACCGCGCCTTTTCCATATTGTAAACTGTGTCATAAATCCGAGCGCCTGGACTCGGGGAGACTGCTTGTAGTTTTGTCCGTTTTAAGGGAGACTATCCAACGGAAAACTTTTATCTCACATATTTCTTGTTTGCATTTCTCGCTCTTAAGAGCTCTAGCTCTAATTTGCATATGGTGTAGAAACTGTGATCACCCCACATACTAAAGGCCAGATTCAAACTGGTCACTGGTCAAGAATGGAACAGATCTGGGGGCTCTGCTCGAGAGAACAGAGATCTGCAAAGTTCACATTGTACAAGGAGGGAGCAAGGTTGCTCAGAGCCGTCCCACTCTGAGATCAGCTTTTTCCTGCGTGCCAGACACTGCAGACCTCACGTTTGAACAGAGTGCGCGCAAAACAGACGTGGGTGGGCTGGGTGGGGAGGAGATGATGAGAAACAAAAACAAAACCGAGGATAAAACTTCCAACCAACAGAACTAGAAAGCCCAATGTCACAAACTTACTCCACCTCTGTGGCTCAGAACAGAACAGGTTCCCAGTGCAAAGCAAACCCCAGCTGCCGCCGGATACCTCCTCCCTCTTTCAAGTTGTGCGAGTCTGAAATGATCCTGCCAATTCCCAGGCCCAACACACTGTGCACTGGCGCGCTCAGCCAGGAGCGCCAGGACTTGCTTCTCCGCCTCCACCAGGCACTTGTACATCTTAGGTACACACAACCTGGACCCCCTGCCGCTGGAGGGAGCCGGGAGTCGGAAGAGCTCTGACCTATACGTATCTACACGTGTGGACATCGGTCCTCGTGAGGCGATCCTGTGGAGTCCGAGCGCAACGGCCGCATGGGCTGCGGGGTAGGGTCTAGCTCAGGCTGGCTGGTGTGCGGCAGCAGGATGTAGGCGAGCAGCGGCTGCAGCCCGGGGCTAAGCCACCCGCTGCAGTTGCACTGGATCATGGCGCCCGGTTTCCGGTGCTGGGGTGCGAGAGCGGGAGCCTCCCAGCCGCTCGCAGCCGCCGCCACCAGGCGGTGAAAGGCACCCGCTCCAGCGGTCGGGTAGCCCAGTGACAAGGCGCACGGGAGGGCAGACGACGACGACCAGATCTCTGCCATCTTGGAGTCCAGGTCCAGTAGCGAGTAGGGGCTGCCGGCCGCCGCGGTAGATGCGCGTGCCGAAGGCGGCTGCGGCGGCGACTGCTTCTCGTGTTGGCCTGCAGTGACTCGGGCACCAGGCGGCCTCCCGGACTCGCGTGCAGCTCCGAGCCAGCCCTGAGCGCCGGTGCTCAGCGTCGGCCACGCCGCCCAGGTCGCAGGGCACCTGGAAGGCGAACTTGTCCTTCTTGAGCAGCTTCTTGGGCTTGCACCTCGGCCCGTACTTGTAGCCCAGATGCTGCTTCACTAGCGTAGCCCGCCGACGCTTCGCCTAGTGGATGAGCGGCGGCTTCTCCGACTCCGTGCGCAGCTTCCACTCCGCGCCCAGGCGCTGGTTGATCTCTGAGTTGTGCATCTTGGGCTTCTCCTGGGCCATCTTGCACCGCTGAACCCATGATGACACAATGAAGGCGACATGAGCCGCTTGACGTGCTCCACCGGCTTGGACACGCTCTTGCCCTGCTGTGTCCAGGCACTCGCCCTCCGCCCCGAGGGACTCAACATCAACGTTGGCTGCCCCCAGAGACTTGCCCGCCCGACCGGTGCTCACTGTGCCCCACTTCGAAGCCCAGAGTCGCTCCCACCTGGGAGGAGAGTTCAGGGGACCAGTCCAGGGCCGAGTAACGCCCCCGGCGGCCCTGGACTGTCTGGCCGAGGACTCGGTAAAATCCTCTCAGGACACTGCAAATTCTTGGCAGTGCGCCCACCCGCAGTGGCGGTTTGCCCTTAACTTTCCTTTGTTTTTTCCTCTTGGCTTGAGTTTGCTGTGGAACTGCCTGACAGAGATCTCGCCCTCCCCTGTCCTTTCTCTATTAAATGCGCAGCAGCCCCGAAAGTCGCTTCACAGAAGCTCCACCGAATTGAGCCAGAAGCCCGCGGCCAAATGGCGAAGTGCCAAAGGGGGGCTCTCGGAACCTGGAGTGTTTGGGTGACTCCTCCTCGGTGACTTTCTCATTTGACAGAAGCGGCTTCCGCCGCTCCTGAAGCGCTATTTGCATGTGTGTGTGTGCCCGCAGCCAGTGGGTGTGCATCCCTATCATCTTTCAAGTAAGAGATTCCCCCCAGTTCCAGATATAACAAAACGGGATATCATGAGTCTCATAATCAGAAATCTTTTTAAAACGTGCTGTGTTTGAACTATTTAATGTGAACATTATGAAACAATTAAAAACACTCTTTCTTAAAATTCCCTTTTGGTAAAGGACAGGAAGACGAATGTGTACGCACCTGCATTTTCAGGGCGTCTCTTTGTAGCTAGTTCTTCCGTGAATTGACATTTGCTGCGAGCACTGACCCTGTGTTTGTTTGTGTCTGCCTTTCTCTTAATTCCATCTGGTCTCTGTGGCTTCAATTTTCCTTTCCCATTTTTCACGAATTGAATATTTCCACTGCATCTTTAAAAATTCAGCAGCTGGCTGGGTGCCTGTGGCTCAAGCAGCTAAGGCGCCAGCCACATACACCTGAGCTGGTGAGTTCGAATCCAGCCCGGACCCACCAAACAACAATGATGGCTGCAACCAAAAAATAGCCGGGAGTTGTGGTGGGCGCCTGTAGTCTCAGCTACTTGGGAGGCGAGGCAGGACAATCGCTTGAGCCCAGGAGTTGGAGGTTGCTGTGAGCTGTGACGCCACAGCACTCTAACCAGGGCGACAGGTTGAGGGTCTGTCTCAAAAAAAAAAAAAAAATTCAGCAGCTATTTAATTTTACATCCTAATTTGTCAGCAATAGTCCAAGCTATAGCCACATCCAGCCTTGTAGTCTTAGTACCCACATAAAGTCAATATTTTGACAATTTCTAAGCACAGAACTTGACAACCGGTTATGAAATGCCTGTCTGTCCTTTGTGATAATTGGTATGGGTGGGTGTTACACATGCCCATATGTATGAATGATGAAAACAATTAAAACTATTCTTATGCGGGTAATGGTGGTGTTTCTGACATCAACATAACCTTGTGTATCTAATGTGTTTCCTTCTCCCTGGGTTGTGACCCTGGCAGGGCTCTGTCATGTCAGTACTTAGGAACTGTAGAAATTCCCTCCACCCAGCTTCCAGTAGTTTTTACCTTCTCTCTTTAGCCCCTGCCACATGTGGGTTGAAATTCAGCATCTTGTTTTTATACAAGGAACCACCGGTGATTTATGACTCCCAATCTTCAATTTATTTAAGTCCTACGTGAAACCGAATTCCACCCAAGTGTACTTCAGTTTCCTTTGCTATGACCAAGTGTCTAGCGGTTTTTAGTTTATTTCAAAGTCTACACCTTCCTCCTAACTGGTCTGTGTGCTGTGTCCCCATCATCAATTCAGGGGGATGTTCCTGCTCCATTTGTGGACATCACAGGAACCCATAGACCTCAGGAGCTTAGGCAGACCCACAAGCTGGGATGTGTGTGAGTCTCCTCTATGACTTCAAAAGACTCAGCACTTCTGCCTCCAAGCTGTGTGGTAACCACTTTCACTGCTGACAACATAACCACTGTGGACTCAGCACTTTCCCCACCTAGGCTGTGTGGCGATCACTTTCCCTGTTGTCCCCAGACATGGACACACAAACACAGGAAGGCCACATGCCCGGACATCTGGAATAAGCAAGCCCGTTTTCCATGCCATCTGCCTGTCTCTGTGGGCATGACCAGACTGAGATATTTTATCCTAATTGCTTAATGTTAAGATTGGCTGGATAGAAATGTCCATATCCAGGAAAGGGCTTCAGAGCCGGGGTCCTGGAATGAGTAATAAATGGAGGAGTGTCCGCTGAGTCTGGTGTTGGTCACAGAAGTTGAGAGTGGGCCTGTGTTCTGGGATGGGGTATCAGACAGGAGGCTTGGGCCCTGGGTTAGCTCTGGTCTCACCCTCATCAGATCCGTGATCATCACCCTCTTCACAGACAATGTTCCATGAGCCCATGTGGCCAGGCCTAAAGCAAGAGACAGGCTCTGGTGCTCTGTGCACTGGGAACAACCAGGCATCACTGTGTGGGGCTTCTCCAGAGAGCTGGTGGAATCAGGCCACATTGCGCACCTGACTCTAATGCAGGTTACAGGACAGGAGGAGGTAACCATTATTTCTAGATGCTGGGCCAGCTGAGCGAGCATGGCCTGCATGCAGCACCCTGCATGGACACATGGGGCAGGCACCTCATTGATGGGACACAGCCTGACACAGGGATGGAGTCTGGTGTAATCACTCCTGTGGTTGAGGTTTTGAGATAGGATGACCTGGAGCCAAAATGATGAACTGAGGTTTGATGAGTATATGGTTGTGTCCAAGGGTCTAGAGTTCTGATTAGGAGTCCCCAGTGCTACCAGAACAAAGTCTGACCATTCTCCCCAGTACTGATATGTCTCCATGGCAGCAGGTGTCAGCTTCTGTCCTGGGGATGGACCCTGCAGGCAGTTGGACCAGCAGAAGTGCAGAGACCTGTGAGCACAGGGCAGGTTCCTAGGGAGTGGCAGAGCTGAGGAGGCAAGCCTGCAGGGAGTCAGGAGCCTGGGCCTGGGTCATGACCTGTTCACCCTTTTTACCCATTATGGATATTTCCTGTAGTCACAGTCCTGTGATATGTGGCTGTGATAGCTGGCTCATTTGTTTCCATTAGCATCATTTCTTAAGGGCCACCATCACCCAGCAGGTACCTGTACTTCATACCTTTTCATGGCTGAGTAATACTATCTTGCCTGGGTGAGGGATCTGTAATATTCCCATGTGCATTTCCCAGTGATGTTAGCAACCCTATGCACTCCTCCTCATGGCTCCTGCTTGTGTTGCAGACTCAGGCTGGGCCTTCTGTAGCTTCAGGAAATGCTGTCTCTGACTTCACATTGCTTAGAAAACCCTTCAGCCCTCAAAGGAATCATTAGTGGTCTGTGTTGCTACTTCTCTTATCAGATGAGAACAAGAAACATACCCTGCAATAATAATCCGAACTGTGTCTGGCAAAGTGACATAAACAAGATTCAAACCAAGGTCTTTCTGAAGGCTGAGGAAATGCCTTGTGACTGAGTTGTGACAATCAGGACCACCTTTGCCCTCTAGGCAGGGGACATTTATGTGCAGGGTCTGGACACACTTTCAATCTCATAAATGAAGGAGGTGTGTCCAGAACCTACCGGAGGCCAGAGATGCTGCTAAAGCTGTCACAATGTACAGCACATCTCCAAGCACAAAACGTTAAAGTACATCTACCCCTAAAGACATCAGATGATCAGACATCAAGATATAGAGGGACAAACTGGTATTTTGAAAAGAAAATAGAAGTTGTGAGCAAACACATCCAACTTCTGCAATCAACCGGGAGACAGGAAAGAGTTCCCCCCACCAGGGGACAGGCTGAGGGCAGACCCAGGGCGAGGAAGCTCTGGGGAGTCTGTGTCTCACTTCCCCCTTAGTTTGGAGCACATTGTGAATGTCACCACTCTCATAAGACTGACAGTAGTAGTCAGCCTCATCCTCAGCCTGCAGCCCAGAGATGGTCAGGGAGGCTGAGTTGGAGGAGCTGTCAATGGAGCCAGAGAACCAATCTGGAACCCAGAGGGTCTTTGGTTATTCTTATGGCTCACACTGGTGGGGGCACCGCCCGAGCATTGCTGGTTCCAGTGCACATAGTAGCTTCCAATGTTGCTGCTGCTACGAGTGCAGGAGATGGTGAGCTTCTGTCCTGGAGACCCTGACACAGAGCTGGGCTGAGTCAGGGCAAAAGTCAGCCCAAGATCCTGCAAAGAGGGAGGGACACGGAGGTCAGTGAGAACATGCGGGACCCTGTTCCAGGAAGGAGGGAGGGGTGTTCATCCCAGGTGACACCCTGGAGCCCTCCCTGAGTCCCCTGCAGGCAGCCACCTGTGCAGTGGGCAAGAGGACAAGGAGGAACGGCGCCCAGGCCTTGGTGGGGATGGCTCAGGCTCTGCTCCCTGATTCCAAGGCCAGAACTGAGTGTGCAGATTCTTATTTGTCCCCATGACTCTCAGGGTGGGAGGTCTCCATGCGAATGTCTCCCTGTCTGGTAGCAGCACAAGCCCCACCTTTCATCCCTTACTGGCTCAGGCTTAGAAGTAGAGACCCCACACCAGGGGAGGGCTGAACCCTCTGGAGAGCTCAGAACACCTGCTAGTGGGGGAGGCAAGACAGCCCAGGAGAACAAGAAGATGCTGAGCCCACAGTGCTGTCTGGTGGACACAGGGGACACGGTGGCCCTGGGCAGGGGTGGTGCTCAGGGCTCCCCCTTCCCACCCTGCACCCCACAGTTCCAGCCACTGTCCCGGGGTTTCTGCTCAGCATTCCGTGCTTATGGTACATTTCAACATCCAAATCTGTGCAGATGGGCCAAGGGCCACCACTCTGGGGAAGACATTCTGCTTCACTTTGTGTCATTGGGGGTTTTAGTATCAGAGGAGCAGAGGGCTGTGCTGAAGGAGAGAGAGGTGAGGGCTCTGCTCTCTCCAGGAGGGGCACTGCACTGAAAGGAGGCCCAGACACTCAGCTAGAAAGAGAGAGGACCGCATGATCAGGGACCAGTCTTCACCATCACAGACTCTGTGGAAGCAAAAGACATGAGGGGCAGGGAAGTGTGGTGGACAGTTTAATCAGACCTCCCAATCAACAAGTGCTGTGAGTAAAATAATAATAATAATAATAATAAATCACATAGATTCAAAAGCAATTTGAATAGAGAATTTGCACAGCTAGTGATTGATTAGGTCTTGGAGTAAGAGAAAGATGGGCCAATGTAGGTTGGCAGTGTTTTTATGTAGACAAGTTGGGTGTCACTGCTGCCGTCCTAGGGGTTATTACACAGAACACGCTGGAGGACCTGTGCTAAGGGTTTGCTTTTCTATTTTGGAAAGCTCGGGGGCAGGGACTGAGCAGAATGCAACATAAAGGCAAAGTTCTGCTGTCACCAACAGTGGGCTATGCTGGCACAAGGCTGGACTGTCCGTACACAACAAGTTCGAGGATGAAGATGGAACCCTGGCAGGTCCCACTGCCTGTGGGAGTTGGAAAGACATCACAAAGTCATTTTAAGTTTGACAAAATTGTTCTTTATGTATTCGAGAATTTATGAGCCACATATGGTGGCTCACAACTGCAATCCTAGTACTCTGGGAGGCCTAGGAGGGTGGATTGCCTGAGCTTAGGAGTTCCAAATCAGCCTGAGCAAGAGGGAGACCCCATCTGCACGAAAATAGAAAAACTAGCCACTGGAGTCTCATCTACTCTGGAGGCTGAGGGAAGAGGATCACTTGAGCCCAAGAGGTTGAGGTTGCCGTGTAGGGACTGAGACTGTCTAAAAAGAAAAAAAAAAAAAAAGAATTTAAGTACGTTTTACTCTCTGCATGGTGACAGAGACAAAGTATTATACTGAGTTAGGAAAGTAACTCTGCCTTAAAACCAGGGGTGACACACATCAGTTGTTCCTTTAATATTGAGGATGGTGAATCTCCTTTGAGTTCTAGTTTGTGCTTTGGAATACTGTCTGGGAGATGGTGTCCCTTATCCTGCTCCGAGCTTCTTAGAAAGTCAAAGATTTTTCACATTCCCCTCCATCCTGAACACGTCCTTCCATACCCTCCCTCTCTTCTGACCCTAATTTCTCTGTTAGTGACCATGATATGATGCTGAAGATGAAGGGCGTCCAAACAAGACTTGCCCAACATTATCTTCATTTTGTACTTTTGGAAAACTTGAAGTGGGGACCCACAATCACTCATGTCCATTTCTTTAAAGTTTGCTCTGTGTTGCACCTGAGCTGCAGTTGTCTTCCTAGCACATCCCCAGGCATTTATATTTTATTTCATGCAAGCCTGTGCTCCTTTACTGAAATGTTTTCAGTCACGTATTTCCATGTCCATAGAAAGAATCAGACATTTATCTTTCAAAGAGAGTCAGGGATTCTGAAGGAGTGCACTTTTCCAAAGCAGGAAAGATACTCACCAAAGTGGTCAATGTCTAAAATGACCCATGGCCAAAAAACAAAGGGAAGATGATCAGTAGAAGGGCTAAACCTACGTTTTATGTTGGGAGAAAACAGGTTCTGCCAGAGGGAGGGAATTCTCAGGAAGGACGGTCATCAGAGACTGTCAGCCCCTCCTAAGTGTGTCTGCCCCACCTCTGATCTCTGTGTGAGGGATGAAAGGACGCAGGTCCTTGGGAAGACACGTGACATTGCACTCGACATCGATTCCCTTGGCAGGGGCACCTTCTCTGTGTGGAGGGTGTCCAGTCCTTGTGTCTGCTCCCCAGAGGTGAGCCAGCCTCTGCCCCTGTCCTAGACATGGTGTGACACTTAGGTTTCTATGGGAGGAGAGGCAAAAACTGGAAGGAGGAGGCAACACATTCAGAGAGACATGAGGACTGTGGTCTCTGGCAGGGCTGTGCCTGTGGAAACTGACCAAGGAACTCTGACTCCTCACCAGAACCCAGGGGAAGGTGTCATGTGCCTGAGAATGATAGGGATGTGAGGGTGGGAGGACCTGGTGAAGGGCCCTGAGGGACAGGGGCTCAGAGGTTTAAGGTCCCCTGGTGGGTAGTAAAGGCAGCATGGGGATGGCTGGGGGAGAAAGGAGTATCCCTGGCAGAAGGGAAGCCACCCTGGGGTCTACATAGAGCCCTGCCCTCCAGGGAGCCCTGCGGGAGGGGATGAGATGAATGGCTGGGGGGTGAGGCAGCTGGGCAGGCACAGAGAACCTGTGGGGAGGCTGACAGGCACAGCACAGCCCAACCTCAGCTCAGGCAAGCCTCTGTGAGCTCACAAGCCTTCCATCTGTGACTTCCCACACTGTGACTTCCAGTGTGGGAAAGGCCTTACTCCATCCTCCCAGGACACCCACAGCCCCCTTCCCATCAAGTCATTCCCACCACACCTGCTCTCCCTGGTGCTCCTGGAAGGAACCCGAATTGTGCTGACTGGGTTGGCGGCTGCTGCTGCTAAGGTCTTCTCAGTGGGGCAGGTGGCATTTCAGGAATTCTACAAGGGCTGGGGTGGGGAGGGAGGACCCTCACTGCAAGAGGGTCAGGAACCTTCCTCAGAGCAGCACCTGGATGGCATGGTGTCCACCTTTAGAGTGCACATGACAAATAGATGTCCCTGCCGTCATGTGGGAACACCCAGCACAGACTTCTGGACTCCGCAGTGTGGGCAGGGGACCCCTGAGTCTCTCCTGTTCTTCCTCTCCATCTGTGTAGGCTGGAGTCCCTTCATGTGATGTGATCCTGCCATGCCTCTTCCCAGCCTCTGGTTGGACTCTGGCCTTTAGAGAGGTCTATTTTATGTGGAGAAGGAAGAGATGACCTGAGTCATCCCTGGTAACTGACAGACGCCTGTACACTGAGTGTGTTCATGGGCTACTACAGTCCCCACTGCAGAAGAGACTCGTCTATGGGGTCACTGCACCCAGTCTCCCAGGAGGCTCAGCCACTTCTCTCATGGAGACCCAGTATCTCTTTCTCTCTCCATCCATCTATATATGTAATAGAAGAAGTCTTCTTGGTCCTGCTCAAGCTCTTTCTTATTATTTCTGCCTAAGAAATTCTTCCCTCCCAGACACACCTGTCTCACTCCCCATCTTCTCCTGGAAAGTTTCATTCCTTCCTCTTTCTCTGTCTTATTTCTTATTTCTCTTATGATCATGTCTTGATCTTTTTTTAATCCACTCACAATTTACATTCTGTGAGTTGCTTGTGTCCTTTTAACGTTTGTGTTAGCTTTTCTTTTTTCTGTGTTCTCTAGTTGCAAATTTTTCTTCTGGAGTATAAAGCTTTGTCATTGCACCTGTCTTCCCACTGATTCCTATCATTCAGCAACTTCACCTACCATTTGCCTCTTTGAGCAAAATCTTGCAATATCTGCTATCAAATAATTCCAGGTGTTTGCTGATGATTTGACTTCGAAGATTCATTTAAGAAACTTTTTTTTTTTTGGTGGGGGTCACCTAGGAAAAAAGATAAAAATCATGTGAAGTTAATATCCTGCTTTATTTTTACTTCGAGAATGAGTTGTGTTTCCTAGATCACATACAAATTAGATTATTTCCACACTGAGTCCAGAGTCCACTGAGTTCAGAGCCTGAATCAGAGTCATAGACAAGTGTCTGGAATTCGTGAGGTCCTAGCACTTATCAATCTCTAAATCTTGGCAGCAGCACCTGATAAGAGCTGAAACTCACACACATTGGAGGATTCAGTGGTTGTGGCTGCTGGTCCCAGAACAGGAGGAGTTGACCTCCTGGTCCAGAGTCCCTGACACTGACTCTGGGTCACCAAAGATCATGTCCAGGACCCTGAAATGAAGGACATGGAGTCAGAGAGATGGAGAGTCTTGGACCCACACCATAACCCAGGATGGAACCGAGGTAGAAACAAAGGAATATACATTTTCTAGGGACCCTCCTCTGAACCCAGAATCGGGTCACCTATGTACTGAGTGAGAGGATAAGAGGAGAAGGACCAGGCCATGGGGGAGAAGCCCAGAGCTCTGCTTTCTGAGCCCCTTTGCTGAGACAGAGATGTTCGAATATGTCTAATTTATCCTATCATCGTGATAGCAGAAGGCTTTCAATCAAATTAGAGAATCACAGAGTCTTCCTAAGCCATAGTACAGGCCTCTCTTCCTTGGGGTTTGTTGGTGGAGGGTGTGGGTCTGCTGAACATCTAGTGTTGATGCCCCCAAGGGACTTAGATTTGGATCTTCTGGGCCCCAGAGGGAGCGCTGAGCAGAACACACCAGCTAAGGAGGCAGGTGCGAGGTCCACACCTGTGGCCCCACCATGTTTCTCAGACTCAGGCCCACAGCGCCACCTGCTGGCGTTGGTCAACCTTGCACCATCCCTGAAAAGCAGTGTCACAAAGGGGGACCCTCCTCACAAAGGGGGACCCTTCCCCCAGGGCTGCTCGCTATGCTACACCCAGCTCACCTAACTGATGCCTCAGTTCCATAGCCTATTCTCTGCATTGGTTGGACTCATTGTCTGCTCCTTCAGTTAATAATATTAATAAATGGGGGCATCTCTGAGCACTGGCCTTGAGGGCACATTTGTCCCACCTTCTGCACAGCATAAGGACAAAGTCCAGTCCAGTCACAGCATCACCGTGTGGGAAACCTGAGCAGCTCTGGCCAGCTCTGACCTCATTTCCCATGGATGAATCTTCAGGCCTTGTGACCCTCCCCTTCTGTTGCTTTCGTGTCCACCCTGGTGGGGGTGAGGAGGGTCCACAGCAAAGTAACACGAATGGATGGTCTTGAGATGGATACTGTCTTCACACTTAGAGAGAGGGGTCTGATTGTCCGTGATGAATGACAACCTACAGCATTCATCCGGTGACGCTGACACTGTGGCCCTGGAACCTACAGGGAATGGTTGTCATAGAGAGTCCAGGGGCCCAAGGAGGGAGCTTAGGCCCCAGTGGGTTGAAAAGACTCAGAAGTTTCAAGGGCTCAAGAATGACACTCCTGGGACATCACTGAAACTTGTGACTGAAGTGTAGGGAACAGGATCAGAGAGGTTGGACGCCCTCCCTTCTCTCAAAGGGGACTCTCAAATCTGAAGATAAAGATGAAGCTCCCATGAGCTTGGATGATGATGTGCTGTGCCCAGTCACCAGGCTGGACTGTGGGGGTCTGAAAAGCCCCCTCTGCTGACACCCACCCACCACCGTCTCAAGGAGAACCAAAGATGTCAATGTGAACATAATAAAATTTTTATGCATCTCATACACTCACTGATAAAATTCTTCTAATGTTGCAGATAAAACATCACCATTATTTGTCAGCTCTTATGCCAAATAGAGAGTTTTGGAATTATTTCCTTAGATATGCCTGAGTAGTGGATGGAGACAGAGCTTCAGGGATCGGAGAGCAGCCTCCCACGGTGGCACAGGCGGTGGCACCCTGGACCCTGCCCCCCAAACTATTCCATCCTCCTAAGATTCTGGTTGTGTGACAGGAGCCACAGAGCCAGGCCAGTCTCTGTAGCGAGGGGGGCCCTGAAGCCCTCTTGGAGTTCTCTTCTGAAAATATTCTTTCTTTCTCTACCACATGACCAAGCTGTGAGTTATTTATTTATTTATTTATTGTCTTGCTTTGCTTCTCTTTTATATATAAATTCCAAATTCAAGTCTTCATTTTGCTCCCGTATTTGGTCATAGGCTGTTAGAATCAGCCCTGCCACTTTGTGAAATTTGTCAAAAATTGCTTAGAAATATATTCTGCCAGCTTCCCTCAGTCATCCCTCCTCACGTCGTCCTCCCACAAGCACTAGAGCACCAACACTTTGCACTTCAGTTCTTTGCTACATCATGACAATGGTGACCTTTGCTGCTTTAGTTCCAAATAAATCATTTATTTCCATCTGAGACCTCATCAGCCTGGTCTTCACTGTACATATTTCCATTAGTACTTTGGTAACAACCAGTTAACAAGTGTCTATGGAATTCCAAATTGTTTCTCTCTTGTCTTCTTCTGAGTCCTCTAAACTCTTCAAGCCTCTGCCCATTACCCAGTTCCAAAGCTGCTTCCAGATTTTCTGGTACTTTCAAAGCAGCAACTCACACCTCAGTACTAATTCCTGTGATTATCTATTTACCATTGCTACTGAGACACACTTGAGTCTGAGGAATTTATAGAGAAACGAGGTCCATTTGACATACCATTATGGAGAATTTGCAGGAAGCACAAGCCCACCATGCTCTTCTGCACCAGCCCTAGGCCAAGCCAGAGCCAGGCCTTCCTCCTCTGATTTTTTGGGGACTTCAGGGACCTTCAATCCAAGAGGAGGGCACAGAGGTGGCAGGCTTGTCACAGAGAAGGAGCAAGATAAAGAAGGAGGGAGCCGGGCTCTTTCAAACCACTGACTCTCCTGTGAACTAACAGAGAGAGAACTCGCTCATTACTGCAGGGAGGGCACAAGGCACACATGAGGGACCTGCCCCACGACCAGAGCCCCTCCCCGCAGGCCCCACCTCCAGCACCAGGGAGCAGAGCTCGTGTCCTTCTCACATCACTTCCCATTAGTTTCACAAAAGTGTTTATTATCCTGCAAAATTCTGCCATTCTTGGCAACAACACAAAATTTCCAGGAGTTCTAATTTGTAGGATTCTGGTTATAAAGCCCTATGGGCCTAGGAGTCCAAACCTAAGAAAGACACAGGGACAGTGTGTGTGTGGCTCATCCTGAGTTTTTCACAGGGCCTGGTACAGAGCTGGGCAGTGTCTATGTCTGAGTGTGCCTTAGTCTCAGGTGTCCACACAGCCTCTTCCCCCGGGCTCCCTTATCCCCTCCATATGCAATTTACAGGACAGTTCTGAAAGCTTGGCCTCCTTAAGGAGCCTCCCCTGAATTTAGCAGAGACCCAGACCAAATGAGGACAGGGCAGCCCCTCCCTCCAGGGCACCAGGAGCTGCTCCTCTTCCTCCTCCCAGGGCAGAGCAGAGCCTGCTCCCCAATGGCCAGGAACTGCCTTTGGGCCCAGCCTGTACCTCTGCCCCCCCTTCCTCTTAGTCCCCTCCCTGAAAAGTTTGCAGAGAGAAGGATGAATGAATGAAAATTGTCAATCCCAGGCATACCATCGAGGGTGATGCAGACAGTGAGTGTGATTCTGAGCAAGAGAAGGCCCTTAGGTTTACTGTTCCTGAAGCTTCTCCCTCCTTCTTGGGCACTGAGAGGAGTTGGTACCTTTGAAGGGAACTTTGCACCCTAATCCGAGCCTGAACCATACAGTAAAAATTCCATCACCTCAGACAGCCCTCACAGGGACAGCCCCTGGGACAAAGGCCCTGGGTTGGGCAGGGCACTCAGGCAGCTCCAAGTCCTCTCCTGGCCTGAGCCTCAGTGAGCAGAGGGAGGAATGAGGGGATGACAGAAGTCCAGGTGTGGGGAGCACCTTTGCTCTGCTCCCCAGGTCCCTAATGAAGCCCCGATACCCCCGTCTGCTCACTCTCCCCTCCCCATGGGAAGAAGTGGCTCCTTTTTCAAATCTGTGCTTCTCCCCTGGACTGTGCAGCCCCACTCATGCCCGAGTGTGACCTGCCCCTGGGAGCTGGTGCTGGGACAGAGACCACAGGGAAGGTGTGACTTGCATACTCCAGAGGCTCTAGGAGGGACAGTGGGTGGGATGCAGTAGCCCTTGAGGGAGGATGCTGACTGTGGTCATCATGTGATCTTTCCAAGGACTCCTCAGGATCAGACCCAGGACTCCTGTGGCTTCAGCACTCAGGTCCTCCCATGTTTTCTCTTTGTCACTGAACTAGACCCCCCTGTGGTAATGGCTATCCCCCCCTGTAGGTTACAAAAAATGCTCTCTTCTTCATGGTGCATACCCATTACCACATCTCCCCCCCCACCTGTCCTCTGACCTCCCCCTGCTCACTTCACTTCGCTTTTCCACATAACTCTGGGGCCTCAGCAACTGCCGAGGCTGTCTCTGCAGGACCCACACTGCAGAGAGCTCAACCCCTGGCAGGAAAGCAGGACCTGGGCCCCCACGGCTGAGCCTCCCTTTTGCTTTCCTTCTGCACCAGCCCTAGGCCAAGCCAGAGCCAGGCCTTGGCTAAGCCTATACTTTTCTCAGGGTCAGACTTCACTGTCACAGTCAGTTCCTAAGGGGCAGACATGGAGATGGAGATTCTGTCTGAACACACTGCTGGAAGTGCTTTTGGATCATCCCAAACAGACACTATCTTCCCATTAGACAGTTACTCCTCCCTCCTCCCAGGCTTTGGTCACCCATCCATGGTGGAGGATTAAAGACCTGGATGGTGCAGAAAATGCCAAGGTCAAGGAGTCCATCATGGTGCAGGAAGGAGCAGGGAGCAGAGAGCAGCTACCCTGGTGGCTCTTGGCTGATGCTGGACAAGGTGACAGCTCTGTCGGCTGCACTTTTTATCCCTCTAGTCCCCAAGAACTGAGGTACATTCCCGCATCATCTCCACTAAGGAAATAGAGAGAGGAGAGAATAGGGTTCCTGGGGATTAACATCAGGAAAGTAAGTATGAGGAGTCCCAGAGCTATCTCCTTACAGAGACTCCTCATATTTACTCATGTGCACATGGAACCCAGGAGTCCCCTGGGGACACACTCTGAGGATAAAGAGGACCCAGATTCCCTAAGGCTTTGGAGGTCAGGAAATGATTCACAAAGCCCAGGCCAGGTGCAGTCAACATCTAGGTGGCTGGACAGAGGGGCCCTTGGTCTGTCATGTTACCTAAGCTTCATTTCTATTCCTCACCTTACCCCTCCCACATGTGGGGGGCTCTTACAGCCTCTGGAGACAAAAGTTCTACTTGAACAGGGAAGCCAGTGAGTGTAGGTGGGATTCTCATTGACCCCATGAAGATGAACCCAGGTAAGAGCCTCAGGCTTTCTTGGAGCATTGACAACAGAAGGCACAACCTGAGCAGAAGTTGGTACAAGGTGGGGACAGGGGAGGGATGGATTCAAGGTGAACGTGAGGGATACATCCCTGTGTCACTACCCCATGGATGGGAGGTCGTGCTGGCATTGGGTTGTAATCAGCCGTAACAGTGATGTTCAGCCTGACCTTGTCCCTAGAGGTGAGAGGTGTCAAGGAGGCCATGGTGACAAAGGAGAATCAGGCTACACCTCAGAAACCCCAAGACTTGTGTCTAGTCACAATTTCAGGCTTTCTTTCCAGGAACCCTTGGTCACCAGCCTTCATGGCCACCACAAGATTCATAATCTGTGACACTCTCTGTGCAGTAGAAACTAACCTTGGGACGTGGTAACATCATGAGCTCCACAGGGAGGGTGACACGGGTACAGATTGGGGGCTTTCTGGTCCCTGATGTCCCACAGACCCACAATCACAGCCTGGACTATTGAAAAGCTCCAGTGAGACAGAAGAGGGGAGGACAAAAGTCAGTGCTTGTCTCAGGGAAACCCACCCATGGGGTCCCCATGTTCCTGAGTGGGACCAGCCTTAGAAAAATCACATTCACAAGACCTGCATCCCCCAACTCCCCTGGAGTAGGCGCAGCATTTCTCAGCAGAGGAGGAGCCCCCCTTTCCACTCTCATCTCCCACATGGAAATTTGCTGCCTCAGGCCCAGAGCTCTCCCCACACCCACCCTTTACCCTGATGTGATACCTACAGCTGCAGGAATCCATGAGTGAGCCAGGCCAGCTCTGTGGTTGGAATTCTCCCTGACCAATGTCAGCTGCATTTCACATTACTTGCCTGGTCCCCGGGACATAGGGAGCCTCAGGCAGCCCTGAGCACAGGTGACTGGGAGGGAATGGGAGGTCTCTGCTGTGACAACTGGAAGGGCACCATCCATGATGTAGCACTGTGCACCTGCTGAAAGGGTCCCTGGGTCCTGACCAGCATGTGAGCCAGGAGAGGCTCATTTTCTAGGTTTCCTGAGCAAGGCCAGCCCCACAGGCACAGGATTCAGCACATGTGGATAAACAGGAAACATTTCAGTGTCATCAGGGGGCTTTGGGTTTTGCTTTTGGTTTTCCTGAGACTTCAGAAACATTTGGAGAAAAACGGAGAGTGGAAATATTTTAAACACCAAATGTCCTCCCAAGTAGAATTTGTGCATATGGAGCATATTTAGAAATTTGAAAATTCATAGAGAAGGCTCTAGAGCAAGCTAAGGTTTTTGTCCCACTTCCTCATCTGCCTGTGTCACTGTGAGGTATTCCACTGCTGTCATAGATCTGACAGTAATAATCAACCTCGTCCTCAGACTGGAGGTTGGAGATGTCAACTAGCCGTCAGCCCACAAGCCAGAGCCTGAGAAGCGATCAGGGATCCCGTCCCCATTGGTGAAGCTTCCAGTATTGCCAATCCACATCAGGTACTGAGGGGTCTTCCCTGGCTGCTGCTGATACCAATGAATGCTGTAGCCTCTGTGCACACTGCTCAGGGTGCAGGTGAGCTTGACTGAGGTTCCCAGGGAGGCAGATGCAGAGGGCAGCTGAGTCAACACAGGTTGGGAGAGGGACCCTAGAAACACAGACACTCATTATGGCGTGGAGGAAGGACAGGATGAAAGGACAGTCCTGATATGAGTGTAGGAAGTGGGCTGGGGGGTCAGGGTGCTGAGGACTGTCCTAACCTGTGCAGTGAAGGAGGAGAATGAAGAGGAGGAGTGGGGTCCAGGCCATGGTGCAGACACCCCAGAGCTCTGCTGAGGCAGACAGGCTGCAGGTCTCTCTTATCCCCCCTCCAGCCCCAGAGGAGAGAGAGGGGCCATGAATGCAAATGTGCTGCTCTTCCCCTGCCCAGCCCAACCCTCCCTGGACCTGGGTTTAGCCCTAGTCGCGGGGTGTCACTTCTGGGAGGGGTCTGGGCTGGGCCTGGCCTGAGGCTCCCCAGAGGACCCTAGAAGTCCCAGCTCTTGCCCTCAGGGATTTCTGTGCAAAGACCAGAGTCAGGTGTCTGGTTCCCCGCAGCGCCCCCTGCTGCCAGGTTCTAGGTCCAGCGTGTCTTAGACCAGACACCAGGGTGTCCTGACAGCATCATCTTCCCTCACCTGGGGGCCTTGACCACTGTCCACTCCCTGCCCAATAACAAGGCAAGCCCCTTTTCAGGGAAGACTCCTACCCCTGTCAGTTGGCAGTTTTTTATTTGGGGCCGCCTCCGTGGTAACAGGACACACAATTTACTCCACGTTACAAGGAGTCATCAAGGGAGGGAGAATCTCATCTACAACGTCTGCATGAAACAAATTGTGCATTAGCGGAGAGCACGGACAGTCCAGCCACGATCCACCTCCCAGCTGCACCTGGAGTCATGTTTCTCTCCCTCTATTTGACTCCTCAGGAGACCACAGAGGCCAGCGGAGTGGGGCGTGATTGGGAGGCTGAATCAGCATCCTTTCTGATTCCCTGGAAAAGAAGTGAAATTCAGAAAGCTGAAGTTCAAAGTGTGACCTGTAGAGGCAACGCGATTCTGTGGACTTTGGGCTTCCGAAGAACTTAGGATTTAAAGGGGCTCAAGATCGTGAATGGGGACATGAGTGTCAACTTTGGAGGAAAGTTCTGGAAAAGCACAATAACTTTTCTGTTATAAAGACCTTGCTAAATAATTAAAGGAGTCACAACAGTGAAGCAGGAGGAAAGAGAGTGGAGTGACCCTGGAACTGAAAAGGGGACCTGTGAGTCCAGACCAGGATGGCTGTAGAGGGGAAAGGTCTGCACTTTAGGAAAGTCAGCAGAAGCCGCCCGTGGGGAAATGGGGCCCAAACTGGAAAGAGCTCGGGTCACAGGAAGTTTTGTTTGCTGTTGATATGATTTTTAAAGCAAGAAAAACTGATTTTCCCATTTGTCCTCTGCTGTCGGATTTTAAATCTCAACTCTTGGTTATTTTTTCATGAAATTCTCACAGGTTCTTGTCTGTCTGCTTCTTTTATCCTGTTCTCATAGGTGTGTTTATATAGAAATGTCTATGTGGATTTGGGGTGTCAGGAAGTTTGCTTGAAATTCAAAATCTCAGGTCCACTCAAAACCCACTGAGTCAAAATCCCCCTTTCAATAGATTCCCAGAAATGTCATGTGCTCATTAAATTTGGAGAATTCCTGTTTTAAAGCTTGCATGTGTAAATGTTCTTCTGATTGTTCCTTGACAATGAATCTGTCCTTCTCACAGAGACCCAGCAGACTAACATCTGGTTTCTCCATTTGCTTCCCATGGAAAATGGCAAAAATCACCCCTGACAACACATAAATACTCAGAAGTGTGTTAATAATAGTGAGTCTCATTAGTAATAATAATATCACCACATCTTTATTGGTCCCTTATAAAATAGAATTATACAAACACTATAATACATTATCAGTTTGAATCTGATAATGTAAAAGTCAGTAAAATATGATTTTTAATAATAACAAAATTACTTACAAGAATCTTGACTGAATATAGAAGCGAATAGAAGGTGAACTGTCTTTATTCATGTGATTTGATTAAAGGAGTTGGAAATTTGAAAACAAAAATGAAGGAAATATACTCAAATTCTGAAATAAGATTCACATGTATTATTTAAGAAGAATACTTTTCAAAAACTTACTTTCGAATGTTTTTGTACAGTGAACTTGTATTGCTTCAAAATGCAGCAAAATACAATGTTAATGCTATTTTAAAGAAAGTTTCCTGCCCTTTGTACAGGGCCAGCAAAGGCCATTGTCAGTGGACATTAACTCCAGCCCCTCACTCTGAGGCAGGCTGGGATTACAGCACATTGGATTCGTGCTTTCTAGACTGTTCTTCACAAATCATCCACCATTTCCTCAACTATAAGCCTTAAATACACGTAGGATTAAGTTAAGACACGTTCTCTTACCTGTTCTTTGGATGGTCACAATTTAGGCTGTCCTGAGAATTGAGACATCTGGTCGTGTGATCCAGGTATGTTATGATCATATCTGCACCCAGGCTCGGTTAAGAGCAAGCTTGTGCCTTGATCCCTATCTGGGTCACTCACTGAACACTTCTCCCTCTCATCATCGAGTGGAGCTCACTGCTCAGCCCTCACTGGTTTCAAAGGTCCCCATAATCAGGGGTCAGGGTGGGTGGCCTGTAGGGCTGCCCATCCGGCATACTCCTCTTCATTCATCACGTTGCTGGAGATGGGGTTGAAGTCCAGCTCCACACAGGGCTCTGCCACAATCAGGTGGCAGTGGGGTGGGGTGGGGTATAAGGAGCTCCCACTAGCACTGCCCTGCTCAGCCTCTTTGATACTGATTGGGGTGAAACCCTCTGACATTACTCCAGATGGGCCATCAGAGCTTGGCCAGTTTCCACAGGACAGGCGGGTGCTCACAACAGCAAGTCAGCACAGCCTGGGAGATGCCGATCCCATTGGAAAAGCCACACCCAGCATCACTGCCACTTCCATGAGGACATGGAGGCCGCTCCCCCGCAACCCGCCAGGCTCAGAGGCTTCAAGTGGTCCAGTCAGCACAGACTGACAGACTGGGTCCAGGACCCTGAACTTCAGGACAGACCGAGAGGAAGAGGAGTGGGTCAGTGGGCAGAGACATGTCCAGAGCCCCTGGTCCTTTCATCCCCAGCCTGATACCTGGACAAGCAAGAAGGAGAAAAGAGAGGTGACACCCATGCTGGGGACCCCACATACCTCTGCATTCTGAGGAGCTGTGCTGCCCCTCCCCCCCCAGTTCCTTTTGGCCCCTCTGGAAGCCCGGTGATGGGAAGGACCCTTCATGCAAACCAGGGTTGTCCCATCCCACCCCAGGCTCTGCCTATGACCTCTGCCTGAAAATCTGACCCTGGAAGAGATCAGCCTGGGTGGGCCTGTTCTTTGGTGCTCCAGAGGACTGTGAAGACACAGCTGCTGGCCCACTGACCACCAGACAGGGGGCTCAGACCAGGCCAGGTCAGGGTCCCAGCTAGGAACCAAGCTCAGGCCTCAGGGAAGGGCACAGAGCCCCCTGTTGCCCAGACCCAGACCTGCCCCTCTGTGTCCAGTGTCTTCCCACAAAGGATGGAGCTAAACAGGGTCCATGCCCCACACACATAGTCCCAGGTGCCCACACAGCCTCCTCTCCAGGGGATCCCCTGCCTGGTCCCTGTGTGATTTACAGGACAGTTCTGGGAGTTCATCTTCCCTGAGGATCCTCCCCTGGGGGCAGCAGAGCAGGAAGCCCAGTGGGGACAGGGCAGCCCGTCCCTCCAGGGAACCAGGAGCTGCTCCCCTTCCTCCTCCCTGGGAAGAGCAGAGCCTGCTCTTCAGAAGGCCAGGACCTGCTCTCGGGCCCAGCCTCTCCCTTTGGTGCACTCCTGTTCCCTTGAACCCCTCACTGACAGATTGCAGAAAGAGAAGAATATGAACGAAAAATGTTTGCCCACCTCAGGCATACCTCCTGGGGTGACGCAGACACTGAGTGTGACTGTGAGGGAGAGGAGGGGAGTGAGCCCTGGGGCCTGCTTGTTCCTGACCCTTCTCCCTCCTCTCTGGACACCGAGAGGACATTAGCCCGTTTAAAGGTTAGACTCAGCACCCTCTAATCATACCTTGGGCACATGGAGTAAACACTCCTGCAATCTCAGACACAGAGTGTGGGGACAGGGCCTGGAACAGAGACCCTGAGCTGTGAGGGGCCCTCAGGCAGCCCTGAGTCCTCTCCTGGCCTGAACCTCAAGGAGAAGAGGGAGGCAGGAGGGGAAGGGAGGAGTCCAATGGTGGGGAGCACATTTACTCTGCTCTCTAAGGCCCCTAATGGAGCCCTGATGCCCGTGTCTCCTCAGTCACTCCTCACCCTGAGCTCAGGCAGCCCTTCCTTCAAATCTGCCTGGGCTGTGCTGCCCCACTCAGGGCAGAGTGTGACCTGCCCATGGGAGCAGGTGCTGGGACAGAGACCACAGGGAGGGAGCGACCTGCACACCCCAGAGGCTCTGGGAGGGGCAGCCGGTGGGACAGATGACTCTGCATAGAGGACACTGACCATGGTTGTTCCGTGATTTTTCCAGGACCCCTCAGGAACAGGCCCAGGTTTTCCTCAATTCCAGAGCTCAGGACCTGCCAGATATTCTCTTTGTCACAGCTCTAGTGGCCATGTGTCCTCTTACTAAGTGTTATGAAAGACAGTCTTTTCTTCATGCTGAACCCCATTACCACATCTGCCACACACCTGTTCTCTGACCTCGCCCTGCTCACTTCGCTTTGCTTTTCTGCATAACCCTGGAGCCTCAGCCCCCTAAATCTCTCTGTAGGACCCACACTGAAGAGAGCTCAGTGCCTGACAGGGCAGCTGGGCCTGGGCCGCCCAAGGCTAAGCCTGCCTCTTGCTTCCCTTCTGCACCAGTCCTAGGCCAAGCCAGGGCCAGGCCTTGCAGACAATGGGCCTACATGTCACTTAGAGTCAGACTTCGCTGTCACAGTCAGTTGCTGAGGGGCAGACGTGGAGTTGGAGATTCTGTCTGAATAGACTGCTGGAAGTGTTTTCTGGTCATCCCAGACACACCCTGTCTGTCTAGTAGACAGTTATTCCTCCCATCGTCCAGCTCCTGGTCACCTGTGGGGAATGAAGGGCCTGGGACGCGGGGTGGGACGGAGCCCGGGGTCCAGTCCATCCCTATGCAGGAAGGAGCAGCGAGCAGAGAGCAGCTCCCCTGGTTGTTCTGGGTGATTCTGCTTGAGCAGGTGACAGCTTTCTGTGAGTTGGGATTTTTATCCCTCTAGTCCCCAGAGAACTGACGTGCACTCCAGCGTCATCCCAACCCAAGTGTCGGAGAGAGGAGAAAATTGGGTTCATGAGATTCAAGTAGGGAATGTTAGGGGTGAAGGATCCCTGAACCATCAGCTCCTTACGGGGGGAGAGGGGCTCATTCTGCACCTGGGTATCTGGGAGCCCTCTGGGGACACACCTTGAGGATAAACAGGACCCAGCTTCCCTAAGGCTTCACAGCTAACAGAATGATCCAGAAAACCTCGGCCAGGTGCATTTGACAACTAGGGGACTGCAAAGGCACCTGAGTTTTCTGTGTCACACAAAGTGAATTTCTAGTCCCTAGGACATCCCATCCACATGAGGGGACTTGTATAACTTCTGGAGCAATTACTACATATTTTGTTTCACTGGGAAGCCAGGGAGAGAAGGTGTTATTGTTGTTGACCCCATTCAAGATGAGCCAAGTTGACAGCACCAGACCTTCTGGGAACACGAGTGACAGCAGAAGCCACAACCTAATCAGGTGTTGGTCACAGGCAGGGACACAGGAGGGATGGATTTGATGGGTAGACATGAAGGGCAGACCCTGTCTCACTCGGTGTGGGTGGGGGCTCTCGTTGGCATCAGGTTGTGTTCAGCTGTGACAGTGATGATCATCAGCCTGACCCTCAGCCTGAATCACAGGGTGTCAAAGAGCCCAGCTGACAAGGGAGAATCAGACTGGGACACCAGAAGTTTTGTCATTTCTGTCCTAGGCCACAAACACAGGATTTCTTACTGGGAGCCATGCTACCAGTCTTCTCTGTAACTCCCGGTGTCTGTCAGCTCCCTGTGTAAGGGAAGGTGGCGTCAAGACCCAGGAACATCGCAACCTTCACAAGGGGAGTGACACATATATAGGTTGGAACATTTCTGTTCCCTGATGCCCCACAGACCCCACATGACACTCTGGATTGTTGAAAAGTCCCAGTGGGGCAAGAGACAAAAGGACACAAGTAAGCGCCTGTGGCTTCAGGAAGACCCACCATGGGGTCACCATGTCCCTGAGTGGGATCAGCTGTAGGAAAGTCACATTCAAGAGACCTGCACCCCCCACTCCCCTGGAGCAGGCTCAGAATTTCCCAGCAGTGGTGGAGCCTCCCCTTCCCCTCTCACCTCCAGGAAGGAGGTTTGCTGCCCTCACAGCCATTGCTGCTGCCATTCACGGCCCCTCCATGCTGGGTGACAACTACAGCTGCAGGAACCCAGGGGTGAGTCAGGCCACTGTCCTCAGGTAGCGTTTCACATGCCACTGCCCAGTCCCTGGGATGTAGGGAGCCTCAGGCAGCCCTGAGCCCAGGTGACTGGGAGGTCTGTGATGTGACAACTGTGAGGGGACAGTCTATGCTGTAGGATTGTCAACCTGCTGGGATGGTCTCTGGCTCTGAGCAAGACGTGAGTCCATAGAGGCTCATTTTCTACCTTTAAAGTAAAAATCGCCGGCTCCAAAGACACTGGTTTTAGCACATTTGGATAAACAGGCAACATTTTTGGTGTCATTGGTGAGGTTTTTTTGTTTTGAATTTTCCTGGTTTTTCAGAAACAGAATTGAGAGTAGCATATTTTAACCCAGAGGTGCTTCCAAGTTCAGTTGGCACATATAGGTCATATTTTCAAATTTCAAATATGTCATAAAACAAAAAGCTGAGTAGGTAGTGGTTTTTTGTCCCACTTCCTCATCTGTCTGTGTCACTGTGAGAAATACCCCAATCTGAAGTCTGACAGTAATAATCAGCCTTGTCCTCAGACTGGAGGTTGGAGGTGGTTAAGTAGCGGTCAGCCCCGGAGCTGGAGCCTGAGAAGCGGTCAGGGATCCCGTCCCCCTTGCTGCTGGTTCCATCATTGCTAAGCCTCATGATATACCGAGGGGCCTTCCCTGGCTGCTGCTGCTGCCATCCAATGCCATAGTTGCTGTGCCCACTGTCCAGGGTGCAGGTGAGCTTGACCGAGGCTCCCAAGGAGGCAGATGTAGAGGGCGGCTGAGTCAGCATAAGCTGGCAGAGGGACTCTGCAAACACAGACACCCATAAAGTCCTGGAAGGAGGACCAAGGGCAGGACAGTCCAGGAATGGGTGTGGGAGGAGGTGTCAGTGAGCTGGG
Source organism: Nycticebus coucang (assembly GCF_027406575.1). NCBI lineage: Eukaryota > Metazoa > Chordata > Mammalia > Primates > Lorisidae > Nycticebus > Nycticebus coucang. The sequence goes on along the minus strand of NC_069800.1, from coordinate 268,680 downwards.
GGGTCAGGATGCTGAGGACGGTCCTGACCTGTGCAGTAAAGGAGGAGGCTGAAGAGGAGGAGTGGGGTCCAGGCCATGGTGCAGACACCCCAGAGCTCTGCTGAGGCAGACAGACTGCAGGTCTCTCTTATCCCCGCTCCAGACTCAGAGGAGAGAGAGGAGCCCTGCATGCAAATGTGCTGCTCTTCCCCTGCCCAGCCCAACCCTCCTTGGGCCTGTGTGCAGCTCCAGTGGCTGGGTGTCATTTCTGGGAAAGTGGGGCCAGGCTGGGCTTAGTCTGCGGATCCCAGGGGTCCAGGGAGGACTCAGCAGGTGACTCTAGTGAGCCCTGAGCAGAGTCCAGGGCCAGGTGTCCGGATTCCCAGCTGAACCCCACAGAACCCTCAATGTGCATCCCCTGCTGCCCATGTCCTGGTCCGGCGTGTCTGTGACCAGATGCCAGGGGGTCCTGACAGAGGCTCCTTCCCCTACCAGGGCCTTGACCGCTGCCCACTCCCTGCCCAAGGGCAGAGCGAGGCCCTCCTCAGGGCAGTTCCTGCCTCATCTCAGCCTTAGTCTTTTATTTGAGCCTCCTCAGTGGGAACAGGACACACAACTCACCCCACATTAAGTGGAAAGGGGGTCTCTTCTACAAACTGCACATTACGTAAAATGTACATTACCTGACAAGGGGACAATTCATTTCTGAACCCACTTCCCAGGCTGCTCTTGAAGCTGGTTTCTCTCTCCCCACTGGATCCCTCAGGAGATCACACACAGGGAGCAGAGTGGGGAGTGCCCGGGAGATAAAGGAGCAGGCTGGAGACGTACTGGGGTCACTGGGGAGTGAGGGGAGATCCAGGGAGGAGGACGAGATCTTTTCAGTAATGAGAGAAGAGTATCACCTCCCTTGGGGTTTCTTCTGAAGTTGAAATCAGAGAAAATCATGAGATATAGAAGATATGAGTGAAAACTGTCACGGAAGGAATGCCCGTGGATTTTCTTTTACACGCAGTTTAGTAATAAGCTGAGGAGCTGGCAGGAGAGAAGCATGTGGAATGACAGGGAGAGAGACCTGAGGACCAAGAAGGGAAGTCGTGAGTCAGACGGGAGGGGACACGGTGACAGTGGTTCATGATGTAGAAGGAACGGGAGGAGAAGCCCGTGTGAGGACCAGACAGGCTCCAGGTGAAGGGTTGGGTTGACAGAGGTTGGGATGTGTTTTCTTTCTTTTTGTTTTGTTTCCCAAGTTAATCAGCCTCTCCCAGCTCCTCAGCTGGGCTCTCTGGTCATGTCCCTGCATGTTCTTGGGGACCCTTCCTGCATGAAATCATTCCTTCTGTGAGAAGCTTCTGTTTTCTGGTGGCTTCAGCGGATTCACCATTCTCATTCACCTGGTGACATTAAAGCTCACATGTGGACATGCAGGGAAAGGGTGTTCTTATAACTGCAGAATCTCAGCCTCCACTTCAGAGTCACTGAGTCAGAATCCACATGGTACAGGTTACCAGATGATCCATTTCCCCGTGAAAGTCTGAGAAACCCTGGTCTGACATTCACCTTTCTCTGTAAAGATGGTCAACAGGAAGTCTGCCCTGAGAGCTCAGAAATCTGCCTGTTTGATCCTGACATCACACCATCATCTGAGTCCCCAGCCTCAGTCAAAGGCAGATTTAGGTCTTGTCCCCACTCTGGGTATCTCCCTGTGCTGAGCACCTGTGTGGAGTAGCCTGTTGTAGTCCTCAGCCTGGACCTTGAACTGGGCCCCCGAGAGACTCAGGGCAGCTTTGCCCCCAAGTAGGAACCTGAGAACCAGGGAGTGTCCCAGAGTGTTTGTTGTTCATCATAAAACAGTGTCCTAGGGACTTGGACAGACTATGGTTCATCCAGTAAGGATGGTGGCCACTGCTGGCTGCTCTGATGCTAGAGTCTCACATGAGAATGGCTGTCACTCCAGCAAGTCTCCTGAGTCCCCACCGTCGCCTCAACACAGAACCCTGAAACCAAATCAGACACATGAGAGGACTGAGGATAGAACACAGAGGGACCCCTTCAAAGGTATCTCTGAAATCTTTATGTACCTGAGCAGAGAGCGAGGAGGGAGAGGAGAAGGGTGGGCAGCCAGGCCACCGTGTGGGCTTTCCAAACACCCTAGGAGCCCACAGTTTCTGCTGGACTCTGGGATGGGTCTCCTCTCACCCCACTGGGAGGAGGGTGGCGTTGGGTTGTGCCTTATACAAATATGAGCACTTCAACACCACCAGCACCATTCTAGGCTGCATCACTGGCCCAGCGAGGAACAACACTCTCAGGCAGGCTGGGCTGGTGTGAGCTCTGAGTTTGCCCCTTGGGAGGAAGCACCTGCTGTCCCCTCTAACTCAGGCCAGTGAGCTCAGGCCCAGGGATCATTAAATTGGAACCTTTGAGGTTGTTTCAGGACTGGCTAGGCCTTGAGAAGACCTACAGCTCCCCCTGCTGAGCTGAGGCAACTACTATTTGTACTTTCTTCTCTACAGGTGAGAAATAACTTCTCTAATGTCTAAATTTTAGTTTCATAGTTACTTGGTTTTGAGTTTCTAGAGAGACTTTTTTCTTTCTTTACAAAATTTTCTGCTAACTTTCATTTAATTTTTTTATGGTTTGTTTTTGAGAAACTTACTCTTATCATATGTTTCAAGAATAAGTGAACCAGCTCATCACGCTCATCAAGGATTGTATCATCCCTGCTTTAAACATATCTGCCCTACAATTTTATCACCTACATCCTCTCAATGTGAAATCTTTATTGTTCTTGTTCTTGATATGACAAGTCTTTTTTAATTTTAATCAAGACATTTTGGATATAATGTGGGACTGTCTGGAGGTTTGGTCAGAAGATACAAAATAGTATCAGCTTTTGGGTCTTTAGCTTTCTGTATTAAATTTCATTTTGTCGTTATAAGGAGACATGGGACAAAGTCCCCTTTGTAAGCCTTTAGCTCTAGACTTTGCAATCAGTCAAACCATATTGGAGATCCCTCCCCTGCAGTCTGCCTTCCGTGTGCTGAAATGGTTCTGAAGCCTCACGTCTCTCTCATTCTGTGTCATCATCTTTCTCACTGACATTGTCCTAACATGTCCCAGTGATGTTTATGACTTGAACGGGGAAATGCACTGTTGGTCTGAAGTAACGTCCTTTACAAAATCAGCTTCCCCAATCTTACTGACCTGCATCCTGCATTTCTTCTCTGAAAACTTCAGGGCTGAAGGATGAGCTGCCTGAGGTCTCCACATCCTGCTCCAACAATCTAGTTTTTCCCAAATCTGACCCCAGCCCTTCAAACATTTTCTTGCCTCCACAGGTGAAATGATTTCATGTCTTTTTCGTGGGCTATGAGTGGGTCCTCCTCCCTCCAGCACTGAGCCCCTTGGGAGGAGGGGGGTAATCTCAGAGCCTGTGGCTGGGAGCCTTATGGGCAGGGGTTTCCTCTGGCATAATCCTGCAAACTGCGCAGTAGCCAGGAAAAGACAAGCCCTAGGGGTGTGACACCCAGTTTGGCACTGCCAGGCTAGGATGCAGACATTTTTTTTTGCTGGGAGGGACTGCCAATGATCAGGGGAGTGTGAGTGGAGATGACCATTGTCAGGTGAAGCCATATCTTTTTTTTTTTTTTGTCTTCCCTTCTTCAGGCTTTATTTAAACTCCTTGCTCAAAAACAAAATGAACATTCAAGTGATAGTCGGATTCTAATTTACAGATATAGCTTAGACATCTCATATTAAATCAGATCACACAAGAAAACCATTTACACATAAAAGTTAAAACCAATATTTAAATTTTAAAAAACTTTACATTACATAAAGCCAAGATGAAACTAAATACGTTAGCCAACTTCATTTGCAAACATTAGTCAAAATATACATTTAAAAAGAAATGAAAAAGTCATAACTGAGGAAGGATCTTTCTTCTACAATGTGTTTTATGATAATTTGCAAATGAATTACAGGTGATCTAAAAAGTAAACCAACAGAGACAGGAATTCCAAACACATTAAAATGGCTTAAGTTGAGAGAGAAATGCTAGCTGAAAAGGAGGTACTTCTGTCCAGACAATTCTGCGCTGTTTTTCACTTTTGCTAAATAATAAATATATAATTACCCTTTAGACAAAAAATCTGATTTAATCTTCAATAAAACTGTGATTCAGAAATAGTTCACAATTTTTAAAAGTTAACTTTGACATTTGCTCAAAATATTTTTGAGTCTAAAACCGACTCAAATTTAGGACAACGAAAATAACACATTTCCCAAGACTCAATCCCTTCGCTGACTTGTTCACATTTACAATCTTAAGGTGAAATCAGCCCTAGAGGAAAATAAACTGCCTCATAAATCCAAGCGCCTGGACTCAGGAAGGCTGCTTCTAGTTTTGCCTGTTTGAAGGGAGAAAATCCAAATGACAACTTTCTCTCTCTCTCTCTCTCTCTTATTTATTTATTCATTTAATTTTTGAGACAGAGTCTCACTTTGTCGCCCTCCGTAGAGTGTGTTAGCGTCACAGCTCACAGCAACCTCAAACTATTAGGCTTAAGCAATTCTCTTGTCTCAGTCTCCAAAGTAGCTGGGACTGCAGGCGCCCGCCAGAACACCTTGCTATTTTTTTGTTGTAGTTGTCATTGTTCAGCTGGTCCACGCTGGGTTCGAACCCGCTAGCCTCAGGTATGTGGCTGGCGCAGTAACCACTGTGCTATGGACGCTGAGCAGCGATTGACAACTTTCATCACACATGTTTCTTGTTTGGGTTTCTGGCTCTCAAGAGCTCTAGCTCTAATTTGCATATGGTGTGATAAACAAAAGAAACAGTGGTCACCTCACGTACAAAAGGCCAGATTTGAGCCGGTCACTGGTCAAGAATGGATCCGGTCTGGGGGCTCTGCTCGAGAGAACAGAGATCTGCAAAGTTCAAATAGTACAAATAGGGAGCAAGGTTGCTCAGAGCTGTTCCTCTCCGAGATCAGCTTTTCCTGCGTGCCAGATATTTCAGACCTAAAGTTTGAACAGAGTGCACGCAAAACAGACCGGGGGTGGTCTGGGTGGGGAGGAGATGATGAGAAACAAAAGCAAAACCCACGATAGAACTTCCAACCAATAGAACTGGAAAGCCCAATGTCACAAACTTACTCCACCTCTGTGGGTCAAAACACAACAGACTCCCAGTGCGAAGCGAACCCCAGCTCCCGCCGGATACACCCGCCCTCTTTCAAGTTGTGTGAGTTGAAACGATCCTGCCAATTCCCAGGCCCGCCGCCCCACGCCCTCGCTGGCTAAGCCACTCGGGCCCCAGCTGGCGTCTCCACCTCCGCCAGGAGCCGTACGTCTGAGTTCTGACCTATATGTATCTGCACGTGTGCACAGCGGTCCTCCCGAGGCGACCCCGCGGGGTCATAGCCCGGCAGGGACTTAGGCGCAGGGTAAGGTCCAGCTCAGGCTGGCTTGTGTCCTGCAGCAGGACATAGGCGAGCGGCGGCTGCAGCCCGGGGGCTGGGCCACGCGCGGCGTTGCTTGGGATCATGGAGCCCGGGTTTCACTGGCTGGGGTGCAAGAGCGTGAGCCCCCTACCACTCGCAGCCGCTACCACCACGCCTAAAAGGCGGCAGCGATCGGGTAGCCCAGTGACTGAGCGCACGGGAGGGCAGACGACAACGAGGAGATCTCTGCTATCTTGGAGTCCAGGTGGCACAGCGAGTAGCGGCTGCCGGTGGCGGCTGCTGGGGTGGCGGCGGCCGACCGCGGGAAGTAGACGCGCGCTGTGCCGACGGCTGCAGCTGTGGCGGCTTCTCGGGTTGGCCAGCAGTGACTCCGGCACCAGGCCGCCCCCTGATCCGCCTAAAGCCGGGAGCCGGCTCTGAGCGCCGGGTGCTCGGTGTCCGCCACGCCGCCCAGGCCGCAGGGCACCGGGAAGGCGAATTTGTGCTTGTTGAACAGCGTCTTGGGCTTGCACCACGGCCTGCACTTGTATTCGGGTGCTGCTTTAGGAGCGTAGCGCGCCACGCTGTTCCTAGTGGATGAACGGCTGCTTCTCTCCCGCGCAGTACCACACCATGAAGGCGACATGGGCGGCTGGACGTAGTCCACCGAGTTGGACACGCTCTCTCCCTCCTGCAGCTGCAGCCCACCCGGTCTGGGCACTCGCCCTCCACCTGGAGGGAACCAACGGTTGGCTGCCCCCAGGGACCTGCCCACCCGGCAGGTGCTCACTGCGTTCCACTTCACAACCCAGAGTTCCGGGGACCAGCCCCGGGCCACCCTGGACTGTCAGGCCGAGCCACTCCGGAAAATCCTCTCAGGAATTTACCTTCTTGGCAGTGCCCCACCCGCAGTGGCGGTTTGCCCTTAACTTTCCCTTGTTTTTCCCTCTCCCCTTGGGTTTGCTCTGGAACTGCCCGCAGACACCCGCTGCCCGGCAGAGCTCTCCCCCTCCGCTGTTCTTCTCTAGTAAATGCACAGCAGTCCCGAAAGTTGCATCACGGAAGCTCCACCGAGTTGAGCCAGAAGCACGCTGCCAAGTGCGGGCAAGTGCCAAAGGGGGCTGTCGGAGGCTGGAGTGTTTGGGTTCTCCTCGGAGACTTTCCCATTTGACAGAAGCAGGTGGGGGTGGGGGAGGAAGGGATGTGGCCCTGAGAGGAAGAAGCAGGAGAGGAAGAGTGTCCTGGAGCTCCACCAGAACGCACAGAGCAGCAATGGTATAAATACAAATAGGGTAACACCAACTGGTCTTCTTTCCCTGGGAACCCCCTGTAAGCTGGGGTTTGGGAAGAGGGGTGAAGCTGTGCTCCCAGCACCTGCCTTTTGAGACCTTCTCCCCAGTTGTTGAATTGGACAGGCAAGGAAGGAGGTTGTATAAGGCTTCAGCAAGCCAGGGGTCTCCCGGCCTCAGAGGAAATTGTCCCAGCTCGCCGAGGGGCTGAGTCTGGCAGTCCTCCGGGCCAACCTGGCTTGGCTCGCTCCGAGCCCCTCCAGGCGCTCGGGCCGACTAGGGATCCGAGACCTCGCTGGGCGGGGAAGGTTGCGCTACCTTCGCAGGTGGCGCCACACCAGGTACCCGGCGCGTTCCTTCTTTTGCTTCTCTTGCTGGACGCCAGACACTTCCAACTAACAAAGCCCACGTTTTCTGTGAGGGCGCTGCTGCGCCTCTGTCAGCGCTCTGGCCTGGGAGCGTGCCCAGGCGCGCACCTCGCAGGAGCCCCAAGATCTCCTCGGTTCTCTGGCAGAAGCCGAGCAGGGCAGGGACCGAGGTGCAGCAGGAGGAGATTTAAGCAAAACACGCCATCGCCTCGCTTTGCAGGTCTGCGCTGAGCCAGCTACCGCCGTCCTCGCTGCTCCGGGGTAGTGGGCCCCTCCCGGCCCGGGCCGCCACACCACCGCTCAGGAAGCGGCTGGGGCCCGGGCACCAGCTCAGGTGTGTGTGTGTCCCCGCAGCCAGCCGGGTGTGCACCCATATCATCTTTAAAGTAAGAGAGTCCTCCCAATTCCAGACACAGCAAAATGAGATATCATGAGTCTCATAATCAGAAATCTTTTAAAAATGTGCTGTGTTTGAACTATTTAATGTGAACATTATGAAACAATTAAAAACATTCCGTCTTAAAACTCCCTTTTAGAAAAGAAAGGAAAAGAACACATACGTGTATGCATCTGCATTTTAAGGGAATCGCTTTTACAGTTTTTTTTTTGTCTGGAGAGGGTTTGAACCCCTCCCCATCTCCGGTATTTGGGGCTGAGACCCTTACTCCTTGAGCCACAGGTGCTGCCCTAAGGGAGTCTCTTTTTATCTAATTCAAACGTGAATTTACATTTGGTGTGAGCACTAACACTGTTTCTTCTGCCTTTCTCTTAATTCCACCTGGGCTCTGTGGCTTCAATTTTCCTTTCTCAGTTTTCACGAATCAAATATTTCCACTGTATCTTTCAAAATTTACTTTTACTTCCCAATTTGTCAGCAATAGTCCAAGCTATGGCCACATCCAGCCTTGTCGTCTTAGTACCCACATAAAGTTAATACTTTGACAATTTCTAAGCACAGAACTTGACAACTGACTATGAAATGCCTGTCTGTCCTTTGTGATAATTGGTATGGGTGGGTGTTATTCACATCCATATGTATGAATGACGAAAAAATTGAAACCATTCTTTTGGGGGCAATGGTGGTGTTTCTGACATCAACATAACCTTGTGTATCTAATGTTTCCTTCTCCCTGGGTTGTGACCCTGGCAGGGCTCTGTCATGTCAGTACTTAGGAACTGTAGAAATTCCCTCCACCCGGCTTCCAGTGGATTTTACCTTCTCTCTTTAGCCCCTGCCACATGTGGGCTAGAATCCAGCATCTTGTTTTTATACAAGGACCCCCTGGTGATTTATAACCCAGAGAGTGCAGCTGCCTTCTCAGGGAGCCCATTCGGGGCTCTGACAAGCTTTCGTTTTCTTTCTTTTTTTTTTCTGCCTTTTCCTTTCTTAATGTTTTCTTTCTTTCCTTTTTTTTTTTTTCTGGATTTCTGTCTTTCCTTATCTCTCTCCCTGCCTTTCCTTGTTTTCCTTTCCTCTGTCCTTCTGTCTCTTGACTATGTCATGGTTTATGCAGAGGCAGGACTGGTGGACAACTTTTGTGGTCAAGTCAACCCATCATTTCTTGATGGCTTTGGTGGGGGTAAAGAGAAGGTGTCTGATGTCTTAGAGCAGCAGTTCCTCAACCTGTGGGTCGCGACCCCTTTTGAGGTCGAACACCCCTTTCACAGGGGTCGCCTAAATATATCCTGTGTATCAGATATTTACATTTTGGTTCATGACAGTAGCAAAATTGCAGTTATGAAGTAGCAATGAAAAAAATTATATGTTTGGGGGTCATAGTTCCACAACATGAGGAACTGTATTAAAGAGTCACAACATTGGGAAGGTTGAGAACTACTGTCTTAGAGGACCTTCCAAACTCTGAAATGATGGGGTTCAAGGCATTGATCTGAGTTTTCCAGCAGACCTTTGGAGACATATCCCACAGACATATATCACAATTTGTAAAGATGTAAAAAAAACTTCACATGTTTTATGTTTATCTGAATTGAGCTGGAACATATTCTTCTTAGCAAAGTATGTCAAGAATGGAAAAATTGTATCCAATGTCCTCAATACTAGTGTGAAATCAATATGTAAGAACCTACATATTCATATGAATGGTAAAAGATAACTATAGTCAATAAAGTGAAAGTGAAGAGGAAAAAGAGGGGATGGAACAGGAGGTGGGAGGAGGGAGGGTATTTATGGGGACCTCACCTAATATGCCTGATGCAATCATACATTTCAAAACTATTAAGAAAATAATATAATTGTGATGGATGTGTTCATCAGTTCAATGTAACCATTTCACATTCTGTATCAAATCAGTACAGTGAACCCCATAAATGCATCAATGTAAATAGTTATGATGAAATAAAAAAATAAAGAAAAATAGGGTAAGAAAGAAGAGGTGACAGTCAACAGATATGAGGGAGGTGGAATTTCTGCAGGCAAGTGGCCTTGGGCAAGACAGTCTGGTTTGTGCCAGGGAGTCAATGCCACATATGAGTCAGAGCTTCCACCTGTAGGACTACAGCAGGTTGACTTCAGGCTTCCAGGACAAACCAGGTACCTTGTGAATCTGACTACTGGTCCCATGAGCCTGCAGCAGCTGTGAAGGACCCACAGACCTACAGAGACTGATGGAAGACCTGAAGACCACACAAGGTGGATGGGGAGAGGGTATGTCCAGTGGCCATTTGCCATCCAGCCTTTGTCCCTGTCCTGGACCAAGAGTTCCCAATCATTTTCTCCATTGTCCATGCCCCTGTGTTCCACCAGGCCTCTTTGTGTGGAATCTCGTGTTCTTGTCTCCCTGCTCTGGGGCTCTTTTGGGAACTAGGAGCTGAGTCCCATTTTCTGGGGCAGCAGTGTGGTCAAATGGATTATTCCACCTCTGGACAGCACTTTTTGTCCCTGGTTTGGCTGCTTCTCTGGTATTTGTTATCAAAGCAGTTGGGCCTGTAGGCTCTAGGGGATCCGAGGATCCAGCCTGCTTCTCAGGTAGCCCACCTCTGGGTTGAGCTGGCCCTTATGAGTAAGAGTGCCCGACTGTGGCACTTCCTCTTTTCCCAGTGCCTTAAGTGACATGGAGTCCTAGGCTCATCTGGTCCTCTCTGCACACACCCAGAGCTTTCAGGACAACCCTCTCTTGCTGGCCGTGTGCCTTAGGTGTCAAGTGTCCATTTCCTTGGGTCATTGGCTTCTCTCCTCAGAGGAGGGGTTGGCAAGGCTTAGGCAGTCTTCTCTCATCATCGTCCTTGCCAGGCTGACCTCCCCACTCATGGCAGATCAATGTGGTGAATTCATGTTTTCCTGGGCCTTTGAGCCACAAGCCAAGACAGAGACCAGACATTCCCTATGGAATGGGAGGCTGCTCTGGTTGTGCCCTCAGGCTTCTTGCTTCTCCTTCCAGCCTGCAGGGGGTGTGTGGCAGGCCAGGGTGCAGGATGTGTCCCATGCATGCTCCCTTCTGCCCTTAGCATCTGTGATTTTGATGGTCCCCCCGGAACAGATGATCCTCCCTTGGGGTCAACCAGTAGGCCACGAAAGAAAGTGCCACAGCTTAAGGGCTCAACCTTCATCTTTCTCCTGCATCTTCCTGCCCACCAGCTCTGGCACTGTCAGCCCCACCACAAGTCTCTCACCTGTCTTGCCCTCAGATGCCTGCACGGACTCCAACAGGATGCAAAGGTCGGATCCACCCACCACTTGTCCCTCCAAGGGGACCACACTAACACTCAGAATTTCTCTTGGGACTCAGGTGAGGACCACATGGCACCTGGGCCAGCACATAGCCATGGCGCCCCAGTGGCCCAGGGCAGGTCTGATCATGGACTTGCTCTTGGCGGTCCACACGATGCCACTAGATGGCGCCTGCGGGTCACTGCTCCAAGCCAAGGGCTGCAGGCCAGGTCAGCTCCCATTTGCCCTGTTTTCTTCACTTGCTTTTCACTGCACCAATGCTTCAACCCTGGCACTTTTCTTCACTTGCTCTTCACTGCACCAATGCTTCAACCCTGGCACTTTGACCTTTTCTTCCTTTGCCTTCCCTTGCCCTTGAACGCTCTTTTTGGGGACATACTCTCACTCTCTCCCCATGCCTACAGTGCTATAGTGTTCTAGCTCAAACTTTGGAGCTCAAGCCCTTCTCCTGCGTTATTCTCTCCAGGGGCTGGGACTGCAGGCACCTGACACAACACCTGCCTTCCTGCCTTCTTTCCTTTCTGCAATCCTTTTCCTTTTTTCCTTTTCTTTTCCATTTTTTTTTTGTTATCTTTCTTCCTTTTTTTCATCCTTTTTTATTGTTCTCTTTTTTCAGTGTTCCTTCTTTTTACTGTTTTCACCTCACATGTGACAGATTTTTAGGAAAGAGGTATATCTCACAGATACATGTTAACACACTCATCCCACTTAGGGGCTACAAATGGACAGGACCTTTCAATTGGTTTATTTTCTCTTTTTTATTTGATATGTATAATTTTGTACACATCTGTGCTGAGAATGAGCATTCTGCTTGCCTGTGGAGGACAGTTAGTTCTACACAGCCCACTCACTGCCTGGCAGGCCCTCAAATTTTCTCTCACAGACTCAGATGGGCCTGGAAACCTACAGTCCTCCACATGTTTGGGCTTTTCTTCCTCTGCATCCTGCCTGTGCCCACACACATCTCCAGTCGCAGGATCCCAGATGGATTCTCTTGTCATGGGAACACAGCATCCTGATGGATTCTTTCTAGCATGGTCCTGTCTTCCCTGCAGCCTTGGCACCTCCCAGCCATTGGCCCTGGCTATAGGTGCAGCAGATGGGGGCAGACCCAGGATACAGCCTAACCTGTAGTCGGTCTGCAAAGTGTGCCATCTATGCAGGGATATCTAGCAGGGAGCCACTTCCATCAAATCCCAAAGATAAAAATGGAGAACTTTTTCAGGCCTCTTCAACTCCACCCTAAGCAACTTTGCTCAATGTACCCAAAGTTTGCATCCCACAGGCATCAGTAAGTTACCATCTGTGGCTTCCCCCAACTGTCATGTTTACCCACTGAAAGGCACCTCAGTTGGTGCAGCAGTGGAAGAGGGAGATAGAGGGAAGTTTAAGTCAAAAGTGCAGGAGTGGGCCTGTCTCCACCAGCCATCCACTTGCCTATCCTAGGCCCCCAGAGGGGCAAGCATGGACCCCGGGAGCAGCCAAAGGTTTTGGTGACAGAAGCAGCAGCCAGAGGAAAACTGAAAATGAAACAAAGAATAAAACATTGAGACCAAAGCAAAATGGAGAAGGGACATTGGAATCTATGGAAGCATCTTCAACAGTCTGGCACAGCGCTCTCTTAACAGGCAGTGTTGAGGTACAGGAAGTATACACGGGGTGACTTAGGGTGTCATAGGTGACTGCTTCTTCATCTCATCATATGTCATGTCAACACAAAATGTAAATCTACATGTGTTTTCTGCCCTCTCAGTGAACCTTTTCCTCAGCCCAGGAAGGCAGGCTGCCAGGCATATTTTCAGGCCCTGGGGCCGTTTACAGGCAGCACCAGAGAGACATGATTTATGGAAGTCACAATCACCCAGCAATGGAATGTTTCTGAAAGGGATTGTTTTCATCAACAATGACACAGCTGTCCCTACAAGATTGATCCACCATGTATGTTGTGTTCCTCTCACTCTTGAAAACAACAACAACAAAAAAATAAAAAAATAAAAAAACAGGGTGTGAAAAACCATGGGCAGCTCACTGCCACTTGCTCTCTCTGCCTCACCTGTGCAGAGTGGCTCCCGCAGTTGACCTGACATTGGCTTCATCATCATCGATCCTGGGCAGTACACAATACTATTCCAGCAAGGTGTCCTCAGAAGTGAGCATCCAGGGAGGCAAAGACTCAGACTAGCCATATTAAAGGGAGGCCAGAGAGGTCTGAAACTGCACCATGGGGCTACATACTGGCCCTGGTCACTGGGGCTAGCAGAGAGCTCAGCCAGGGCAGGCCAAGTGTTTGGAGTGCACTTAAGATTCTCAGCATGCCTTACAAGCCAGATGCAGGGAACACACCACAAGGAGCCCATGATTCAGGGGTAGGTGATCCAGTTTGCATGAGGCAGTGGTTCTCAAACAGGAGTACAAAAGCCCCTCTGCGGTGTTCATTAGATGCAGACTCCTAACCCTCCCCTCAAGATCCCTGTTCAGTGAATCTCAGCTGGGGCCACCCTCAGTAATTTCTGACCCCATTGCTTGCCATTCTGCCACTGTGTAACATCTGTGCACATGATGTCACTTGAGTTAGGCATGTTATCTGGGCATGAGAATAAAATTGGCCTTGTTCATCAATTTTCCAGCTACCATGATAGTTTGGTGATGTAGTGACACACATTTGGCACACTTTCAGTGATCAGAACGTGCTCATTTTGTTAATGTCATCAGTTGTCTCATGCTTGTGGGATTCCACAAAATTCGGTCTTCTATCTACCAGTAATCATCCTCTACCCTAGTTATTGCACTGATCCCATATGTAGAGTTTGGGAGAAAACTTGTGTCAATATTCTTCCAATTTCTTTCTTAGGAAGAATCCAGGCACTCTGCCTGTCCCCCTTGGTGACTTAGACATCATTGGCCCTTTGACCCCAGCCACTATCTGTGGCATACTTCTCCATAGGTCATCCTGGTCCCCTTCACAGGGCAGCCATGGAATAGCACTTGTGTTTGCAAACAAACCACCTCACCTTAGATGACTTAATAAAAAAGGAATTCTTAATGTCTACAGGAAGATTGTATTTCAGGAAAATTTCCACACCACATGAGAATGCTCTGGGCCCTGAATTTATGGGTGACACAGATAAGGGACGCTAACCTCTGTACTCCACTATAGCTGCCCTTGAACTCCAGGCTCTCCTGTGGGAAGGAAGGTCTGTGTACGTGGCTGTGCCAATGCACATGGCCCATAGAGACTGCGTCAGGTACGTGTACATAGACCATAACTCCTGACTCAGTCGTGTAAATACACATGAAATACAGAGCCCAGCATAATCATGCTCATGTACATGGACAGCAAGACATGGCACTCTAAGGTATATGTACAAGACTCACATCCTCGTGTATATAAACATGGCCAAAAGGCCAGGCACAGAAATGTGCATAGACCTGGCCACAAGGATTGACAAAGTCATAGAAATGTATCTATACATGTCTCCAACAAGCCTAGCACTAACATTTACACAGATATGGCCCACAAAGATTTGCACGGTCATGTACAAGGATGTGGTCGACATTGTCTAGACATCCAGGTACAACATGAACTGGATCAACAAAGGTCGGATCAGACATATTGATCAGCAGGGCCCACAGATCCAGGCTCAAATTCATACATGTGCATGTGCCTCAGAGCAGCACATGTACCTGCACATGGTCAGCTGAGCTGGGAATATCATGTACATACACATAAGCCACAGAGCTTAGCTCATATACATACCTACACATGGCCATGGCCATGGCCCACAGAATGTGGAACAGTCTTGTTTGTGTTTTAGGCATAAAAGGTCTGCAATGTTCTATGTAAACATACATGGTACATAGGGCCTGTTATCATCATGTATAGATACATGGCATCAATGCCTTGGCACAGGCATATGTTACCCGCAGAGTCTGACACAATCATCTGCATATACAACACCTCAGATATTAGAAGAAATATGTACGTGTAAATGACCACAGGATGTGCTACACTCCTATACATACATGTCTTGTATAGCCTGGCACAGACATGTACATACACAGCCATTAACATGAACATGGGCAGCAGATTTTGGTGCAGTCAAGTACATGAACACTGCCCACAGAGACTGGCACAGTCATTTATGTGTACATGGTTCAGAGAGCTTGGCACAGAGGTGGCCCACAGAGACTGGCACAAACCCAGGTACATGTTCAATGCACATATGGCCTAGCAGAGCCATGTGTATATACAAGGACAAAAAAACTACCCACAAAGCCTGGCACACTCATGTACATGTAGAGAGCACATAAAGCCTGATATAATCATGTATATGAGAATGGCCCACAGAGACTGGTATAAACTTATACACGTTCATAGGTCGCAAGGCTGGAAGGAGAAATGTGTATGTATATGGCTCACACATCTGACTCATGTACATTTACATGGCCCATAGTCCTAACGCATTCATGTACATACACATGACCCAGATGTCATGGCTATGTACTTTATGGGTATGTGACCCTTAAAGCCTGACACAGGCACATACATGTACATGGCTCACAGAGCCTGGCAAGTTCACGTACATGTACATGCAACCAGTCCTAGAATAGGCATGTTTACGTAAATAACAAGGAGTATTGCACTGTCATACACATGAACATGGTCCACAAGACATGTTCGAGACTTGTATGTGAACACAGTGTCCAAGAACTGGCACATCCAAGTGCATGTAGATGGGCCACAGAGCCTGGCACAGTCAAGTACATGTACAAGACCCACATGGCCTGACTTAGGCCTGCACATGTGCAAGGCACATCCAGTACATGTAGATGATCTTGTAGATCAACAGAACTGACAGAGCCTGGCTCCCACTTTTACATGCACACGGGCCTCAAAGGAGGCACATGTCCACGCATGTGGCCCACTAGGCTGTCACTGTCACATGTATATACACATGACTCACAAAACCTAGCATAAGAATATACATGTACATGGTACTGTACAAAGCCTGGCACTGCCATGTACATGTACCTGACCCACAGAACCTGGCAAACTCATGTTTGTGTTTATAACAATCAAGTGTTGGCACAGCCATGTACTTGTATATGGCCTACAATTCCTTGCACAGTCCATTATATGTACAGGGCACACAGACCCTGGTAAATCCATGTACATACACATAGCCCACAACCCTAAGCACATCTAAGTATATTTGCATAGCTCATATCCCCAGGCACAGTCACATACATGCATGTGGCCCTCAGAGCCTAGCACAGTCACATGCATGTGGCCCACAAGCGCAGACATACTCATGTGCATGCGAGTGGCCCTCAAAGCATAGCACAGTCCTGGACATTCATGCGGCCAAAATATCTGGTACAGTCATGTACATGCACTTGACCCACAAGGCCTGACATAGACATGAACAAGAAGATGGCTAAAAGGCCTAACACACTCAAGCTGATGCACTTAGGACACAGAGCCTGGCGCAGTCATGCACATGTGCATATCCCACAGAGCCTGACAGAGTCATATACATGTACATGGCACAGACAGCCTGGCACACTCATGCACATGTAAAGGTCCATAAGGCCAGGCACGGGCATGCCCATGCACATTGACAGGAGCATAAAACTGTCATGTGCATTGACATGGCACCCTAAGACTGGCTTAACCATGTACATGCACATGTCCTGGAGAACTTGCTAAGCACCTACCCATGCTTATTGCCCACAAGGCCTAAAACAGCCATGGATATATGAACAGAGTTGTGCATGTACATGACTAAGAGAACCTGTCATGGCCACGTACATGTTCATGGCTGAAAAGGCTGGGCACAATGAAGTACATAAACATGGCTCACAGAGCCTGTCATAGTTATGCATATGAACCTGGCACACAGAAATTTGCACCATTTTAAACATGTACTTGGACCAGAGGCCTGGAATATACATGTATGTGCATATGTTTCACAGGGCCTGGCAGTCATTTACATATACATGGCCCACAGTACTGACATAAGGTTGTCCATTTACATGTTTCATATATCCTAGAAAATTCATGTACATGTACATAGCCCACAAGTCCTGGCCCAGAAATGTTCCTGGAGATGTACTGGTGTAGTCAGGTACATGGCTCAAAAACATAGCATAGCAATGTATATGAACCTTGCCACAAGACCTGGCACATTTATGTATGTATAAAAGGCTGAAGAGGTCTAGAAGACCTATATACATATATAGGATTCACTGAGCCTGACATAGCTATGCAAAGTATTACATGGCTCATAGAGCTTGGCTACTTCATGTACAGGTGCATGGCCAGCAAGGCCTGGTGCAGCTATGCATGTCTTTAGGGTCCACAATACCCACAGAGTCAGGTACATACCTGGCCCATATAGGCTGGCAGAGCTATATCCATGCACATGGCCAACTCAGGCTGACAGAGCCTTGGACATGTAGTTGGTCCATAAGTCCTGGCACAGCCTTTTGCACACACATGGCCAAGTACACGCATCAGGACATGGCAAGATCAATTTGCAGCCTAAGACTGGCCAAGACTCTGTTCTTAAGTTAGAGTGCAGGTGCTTTACTTGATATGATACGTTGCAGTTTGCTATGTGAGGCTTTAAAGTATGGAACCAGGTTTAGGCTCAATGTAATTTAATTTAATTTAGCAGAAGTATTTAAGTTTGAATTTGATTCCCAAATAACATGCTTGACTCTTTTCATCTCATTACTACCACTACTTGTATATTATACATTTTTACACCATTTTGAAGATTTTCACATTTAAAACCTATTAATCTTTATCACATCTCTTCATTAGACAGTCAAGAGAGCGATAGGCTCCATGCCCAAGTAGGAAGGAAAGAGCCTGAATTGGGGAGAAATTAGGGCATCAAGAGGCCAGGCTTGTAGGGTTGCAGGTGGCAGGCCAATGGCAGGAAGGGAGCAGGCCTGCAGGGGGTGGTCATGCAAAGTGGCATGAGAGGGGAACGAGCTGGGCTGCAGGTGGCAGATCCTCAGCAGAATAGGAAGAGTGCTGTAGTGAATGGGCCAAAACAGAAGGAAGGGAGGAGGTGGTCCTCCTCAAACCTGCCTACTGGAGAAAGGAGTAGGTGGAGGGCCTGAAATGGGGAGGAATTAGGGCAGCAGAGAGCAGGAAGAGCGCTTTGGAGACCAGCCCTTGCTGGGGCTGGTGGAAAGCTGCAGCCAGAGACTGGACCTAGACCTTTAAGAGGGGTTCAGGTAGCAGTCCCCAGCCAGGGGAGCAAGAAAGGCAACAGAATTCAGAAAGAGAGCTGACTGGGGTGGCCTGGGGCAAGGCAGGAGTGCAACAAAGGCCATGCAGTGACTGGGGGAGCTGCAGAAGAGCGCCTGAGGTGGGGAGTGTGGGGGGCTCCTAAAAGAAGCTAGGAGAGTGGAGGATGATGAGGCAGTAGGTGATTGTTGGGCCATGAACTAAAAGGGAGGTTGGCTACAGGGGGCATCCCAGAGTAGGAGAATAAATGCATGGGGCAGCATAAGGGAAAAACTAGTAGGGCTACATGGGGCAGGAGAGCTTCAGGGAGCCACCCACAGGTTGAAAGCTGCAGAGAGTACCTTGAGGAAGGATGAGAGTAGAACTGAGGACAGATCTGCAGCAGGGTGAAAAGAATACTACCAGAGGGATGTCTGCTGAAGAAAGAGAGAACAACTATAGGAAGACTGCCCTGGGTGGTACAGGAGGAGGCCTGCCAGAAGCCATCAGTGTCAGGGAGGGATGAAGAATTCAAGGACCTATGCATGGCAATGAGGGAGGAGTGAGCTGAAAGGTGTGCCCCAGAACAGAAAAAGTGAAGGTCTGTGTGCAGATGGAAGGAGGACAGCAGGGGGCATCTGATGGTGGGACAGGTGGAGGGCTTCAGTGGGAAGCCTGGAGGGAGGCAGGAGGAGGGCTGCAGGAGGAAGGCTGCAGGAGGTGGCCCAAATTGGAGCCTGAAGACAGCAACAGGAAAGGAAGAAAGCCTCTGAGGTCAGGATCCATGGTGGGGAGAGAGTTTGGCAGCAGATGGCTGGAGGATAGCTTCATGGATTTGGTGGGGCAGAAAGATGGCTGCAGGGGGAAGAAAAAGAGATGCAGGTAGTCATCCATGCTGGGGAGTGAGGAGGGATACAGGGGGAAACGCAGAGTGAGACACTGAAGGGCTACAGATAGCAATCTGATGTGGGGGCAGATAGAGGAATGTAGCGAGCAGCCTGAAGCCAGGAAGGAGTAGGGTTGCTGGGGTTGCCCTGAGCTGGGAGAGAGGAGAGCATCAGGGAGTGGGGTCCATGCTGAAGACTCAGGAGGGATTCAGGGGACTACACAGAGCTATTTTGTGGAGAGATGCCGGGGATGGCCCCACAGTAGAAAAATAAGTTTTTCTTGTCTGGTCTGCCTAGGGGAGAAAGGAGGGCTACAGTAGGCAATCCCTTGTGAGGGCTGGAGGAGGGCTGAAAGAGGAGGGACAGTGTCAGGTAGGAAGTAGGGCAGCAGGGAACTGGAGGACAGCTGCAGGGTGTGGGTCTGAGGGGAGTGGAGAGAGCTGCAGGGAGTATACCCAGAAGGGAGAAAGGAGTGCTACAAAGGGCCTGGGGCTGCCCTGAAGGAAGACAGCAGGGGGCAGCCTTTAGGAAGCTGGATGACAGCAGCAGTGGATGGCTTGGAGTTGGGTGGGAGAAGAGCTAAGAGAGTGAGCCCAAGGCCTGGAGGAAGCATGGCAGCAGGGGGCAGAAGGAGAGCATCAGGGGGTCAGGGGTACAGTAAGTGCAGTAAGGCCTGTAGGGGAATGGCTAAGTCGGATAGGGAGGTAGTCAGCAGGTAGGAGGAAGAGAACTGCAGTGGGTGGTCCATGGGAAAGTGGTAAGAGAGTTTCAGGGAGCCTGACACTGACACAGTGAGAGAAGGGCTGTAAGGGGAAATCCAGGGCAGGTAGAGAGAAGGGGGAACTGCATGGGAGAAGCATGGGGAAATGAAGAAGAACACTGCAGGGGTTGATTAACAGGAGCCAACTGGAGGCTGCAGGGAGAGGATGCAGGCAGGGAGGGAGGATTTTTGCAAGACGCAGCCAGTGGGGTAGAGGGAGCCTAGGGTGGAAAATGAGAAGTGCTGCAAGTGGTGATGCAGGGTAGGGTTGCAGAAGGACTTCAGTGTGTTCTAGGTGACAGTGAGGAAGGAGGGCTCTAGGGGATGAGCTAGCCTGAAAAGGGAGAAGGGAGGTACTGTGTGTTTTGAGAGCAGAGTAGAGAAAGGTTTAAGAGGCTAATAGTGGCAGGGAGGATGGAGGGAGGGCTGAAGGTGCCTGCCAGAGGAGAGACTTGAGTACATCTGCAGGAGGAACCTTAAGGAGGCATGGGAAGAGACCTTTGTGGGGCAGAGGAAAGCTGCAAGGTTTCAGCTCTTGTGATGGTTTGAAGAGGGGCTTCAGTGGGTCGCCCAGGTGTAAGATGAGAACTGCATGAATCGGCCCAAGGTGAGATGGAAGGAAGTCTATAGGAGGCAGCCAGTACAGCCTAGGAAGATGCCTGCAGGAGAGGGGCCAGAGGCTGGGCAGGAGTAGGGCTGGGGAGGCAGTCTGAGGTGGGTCTTGGGGAAAGCTGCAGGAAACATGCCCATGGCAGAAAGGAGAGAAGCATGTAGCAGGTTCACAGCCCAGGAGAAAGAGGGCTCCAGGAGGCAGCCAAAGTGGGGCAGAAGGGCTGCTGCCAGCCCCTAGAGGTGAAGAGGGAAGATGAATAATTACAAATTGTGTTTCTCACTGGCTGTTTATTCATTTCAATCCATTTATTTAAAACAAAAAAGCATGGCTCCAAAGAGAGCAAGAAATGTACAGAACATGTCTCAACCCCTGTGATCATGCCTTTGAACACACATTATCATAATCCTCCTCATCTGATGTCATGGGCTACCTTCTTAGATTCACTTTCAGTATCCATATCATAGGTCTTCATGTTTGATGACTGCATCATCGCTTTGTTTTCTGGAGGTGTTGAAAGGAAAACAAAACATACCCGTAAAATTCATAATAGGTATTGTTTTGATACCACATTCTGGCACAAGAAAAAGATAGAATAAGTGAAAAATACAGGCATACATTGTAGTAACTATGGTAGTGGACAGGGAAGTCCTTAAAGAAACAGAATCTTCAGAAAGAAGTAATCTGTCTCGCTCTACTTGCAGAGAAAGACACAATCCATTATACAGTAAAAACTTCTTCCTTGTATTTGCTTCCTCTCTGTGGTTATTCCATCATACAAGCCCTACTTGTGATTTTCTGCTTTTCTTTTTTTTTGAATTTTTGGCGGAGGTTGGGTTGGAACCTGCCATCTCTGGTAAATGAGGTGGCACCCTACTCCTTTGAGAGACAGGGGCCACTTTTTTTTTTTTTTATGAACCACCCTAAGATCCAGAATAATAGTGTGTCATAAGCTGGAACTGACACTTTGCTATTTCTGGTCATTCTTTAGTGAAAAGAACATCAAGATTTGAGATTAGACAGCCACCCTGACAGGTACATCATAGAGAAAAGTCAACTTAGCATTATACTGCAATGTAAAGCGATATGAGAGAGAGAGACAGAGTAATAAGAGAACCCACCTGAAGAAAAAAGAAGTATGAAAAATCAACAGCTCACAATGAAGCTAATGCAAAAGACAGCAACTATAAATAAATAGTTGAAGTTACACAAATGGCATTCAGACTATGGATGGGAAATGAAATGAATGGAATTGAAGAGAAAATTGAAAACCTGCTTAACAAAGTACAAAAATAATAGGAAAAGAAAGAAAAACAAAAAAGAAAACTGAAAAAATTAGCAAAGTTGAAGACATGTCACAGAGGATCCAGACAAAATTAGGAAGGTTATGACAGAGCGGGAAGTACAGGAAGAGACATTAAGGAATATGGAAAACACAGTGGGGAGCATTTCAAAAATAGAACAGTGGAGAAGAAAAAAACCTCAGAGCTTAAAGATAAGGCTCTTTAGCTAACACAGTTATTTAACAATGCTCTAAAGAAAAAAACAAATGCAAGCAATCTCTTAGAGAGATATAACTATGCAAAGCATCCAGACATATGAATATTAGGTGTCCCTGAAGGTAAAGAAGAGAGTCCTAAGAGCACGGAGGGTCTATCTAAAGATATTACAGCTGGAAATTACCCAACCATTACCACAGAAATAGCCATACACTTAGTAGATGACTATTGAACTCCAGTATGAATAATTCAAATAGGACATCTCCTAGACTAACTGAAGTTTACCTGGCAAAAGTCAGCATGAAATAAAAAGTTTCAAAAGATGACAGACATAAGCATCATCTTACCTACAAGAGTAAATTATCAGATTAACAGCTAAATATTTAGTGGAAAACTTCAAGGCAGAAAAGACCAGGCTCCTCTCTTGAATCTGCTCAAACACCACAACCACCAGACTAAGACTTTCTATCCTACAAGACTGTTTCATATTCAGTGGAGAAATCAAATCTATTCCTGCCATGCTACCTTTAAGGACATGTTACCCCTGCCTGCCCTGCAGAAAAGACTAAGTCCTGTCTTAAGTACAGGAAAATACAAGAAACCCACGACAATGTCAAACTCCCTAGAAATCCTAGCAACTACAATTCCCCGAGTGACATTTCAGAGTCTCATACATTATGACAAACAGAAATGCACCCTACTTATCTATTCTCTAATTAAGTCTGAATGGCTTGCACTCCCCACCAAAGAAACACAGGCTGGAAGACAGGATTAAAAAAAAAAAAAAGAAAGAAAGAAAGAAAAAGAAAAGAAAAGAAAGAGAAAACATGAATATGCACTCTTCAAGAAACTGAACTAACCCCAAGGACACAACAGGATGCAGCGTCAGGATTGGAAAGCAAACATTTCTCCACATGGAAAATAAAAGAATGTGAGAATACCACTTGTCATCACAGATACTATTGACTTGAAGTAACAAATATGAATAAATGAAGGGTCATCACATACTGAGGAATGCAACAGTTTATCAAGAAGACATGTCAGTGCTAAATAATAATACACTCTACTAAGGCACTGCCTGATTTAAAAGGCCAAATCTGCTGGATCTAAAGAAAATGACAAAAAGCAAGACACAATTGCTCGAGATTTCAACACCCCACTGACAAAACTGGAGAGATCCAAGCAGAAATTAAACAGGGAAACATTGAACTGAAACCCGTCCCTAGAACAAATGGGTTTAATAGACAATTACATAACACTTCACCTGAATACCACTGAAGACACATCCTTAGCAACTCATGCATGATTCTCCAAGATTGATCATATCCTAGGTTGTAAACTGGCCTCATTGAATTACACAAATGATAAAGTGGAACTTACAGACCTTAGTGAAATTAATGAAGAATGGAGGTGGAACAAAATCATTCATTTCCTCGCATAGTCATGAATACTAACCAATAGCTGGCCCAAGAAAAAGATAAAGATTAAAACACATGTATTCCACAAAAACAGTGATAATGAGGCCACAAGCCACAAAACATTTGGGATACAGCAAAAGTGGTCAGGAAAGGGAAATTCATTGCCATAAACAGCTACATCCAGAAATCAGAAAGAACACAAATCAACAACACAATGGCTTCTATCCCAAGTAAATGCAAAAGGAAGAGCATTCTATTACTAAACAGCAGAAGAAGGAACCAAAAGGAGATCATAGAACTAAATGAAATCAAGGCAAAAAAATAAAAAATAAAAAATTAACAAAGCTAAAAGACGTTACTCTGGAAAGAAACAAAATTGATTACCCTTGTCCCTGATTAATCTTAAATAAAGAAGTATGATGTCTAATAAAGTCAACCAGAAATTAAAAAGGGGAAATAACAGATATCATGAATATATAGCACTTGTTGACTAAATCCTACAAAAATCTCTATGCCCAGAAATGTGAGAATTCTGGAGGAAATGGACAAATTTCTGGAAGCACAGTAGTTCTCTAGACCCAATCAGGAAGAAATAGATCTCCTAAATAGACCAATGGATCAATTACTGAAATGTAAACAAAAGTAAAGAAAGGTGGCAACAACAAAGGCTTTAACCATATAGCTTCATATCAGAAATCTACTAAACCTTCAAAGAAGTGGTACCAATATTGCACAATCTATTCCACAAAATTGAGAGAGAAAGAACCCCCCCCCATGTCCTTTTATGAAGCTAATATCACACTGTTACCAAATCCAGGAAAGGTCAGAGAAATAACTCATAACTCCCAACATTTTTAATGGTTATAGATGCAAAAGTACTCTGTAAAACTCAACACACAAAATCCTGCTGTACCACAAAAAATAAATAAATAAAATAAAAAGTTGATGACAAGTGGATTTCTTCCCAGAGGTGTGTAACTTACCACTTTTATAGTACATTAAAAAGAAGTAATAACAAAGACTATAGGATCCAGTCCATGGATACAGAAAAAGCATCAGCCAAATGTCAGCACCTTCTTAAATAATAAACTCAATGAAATTATCATAAATGTGACATTCCTTAAATTGATAGAGGTGTTCTATGACAAATCCACACCCAACAAGATTTTGAGTTGA
Organism: Nycticebus coucang; assembly: GCF_027406575.1. NCBI lineage: Eukaryota > Metazoa > Chordata > Mammalia > Primates > Lorisidae > Nycticebus > Nycticebus coucang. The sequence goes on along the minus strand of NC_069800.1, from coordinate 244,316 downwards.
GAAAAACTGAAAATTTTTCAGTTTTTCTGATCAAAATCTGATGAGTATGTCCTTTATTACCTCTACAATTCTACATGGTTCTGGAAGTCCAACACAGAATAATCAGATAAAAAAAATCAAATATAAGATGCACCGCAGGTGTAATCCCACCAATCATCCGCCCTCTGCCCAACCTCCACCTCCCTCCACTCCCTCTCCCTCTTTCCCATATTCTCAGGTTATAACTGGGTTATAGCTTTCATATGAAAGCCATAAATTAGTTTTATAGTAGAGCTGAGTACATTGGATACTTTTTCTTCCATTCTTGAGATACTTTACTAAGAAGAATATGTTCCAGCTCCATCCATGTAAACACGAAGGAGGTAAAGTCTCCATCTTTCTTTAAGGCTGCGTAATACTCCATGGTGTACATATACCACAACTTAGTAAATGTACAATATAAATCTCTTAACACAATAACTTAAGAAAATGCCAGGAAGGCTATGTTAACCAGTGTGATGAAAATGTGTTAAATGGTCTGTATAACCAGTGTATGGTGCCCCATGATGGCATTAATGTGCAAGCTATGATTTAATAAATAAAAAAAAGGAAAAAAAATCTGAACATTCCGTATTGTGATTTTAGGATTTGTTTATTGATGTGATAAATCAAATTCCTGTTCTTAAAAAAAAAGCAAATGTATCTATAATTGGGTATGGACGTGGAGAAATTCTCACTCTTTGCCAAAAGCTGATGATATGATCTGTACCTAGAAAATTACAAAGATCCAGCCAAGTGTCTAATGGGATTTCAAGATAGATACAATATCCCAGGATATAAAAAACAATGTACTCAAATGGGTGCCATCATATATGCTAACAATACTCAAACTGAGAATAAAATCAAGGACACAATTTGCTTCGCAATAGCATCAAAAATAAATAAATAAAGGACCTTAAAATATATTTCACAAAGGATAGGAAGAATCTCTCCACATAGAACTATTAAACACTGAGAAAAAAATTGCAGATGATGTGAACAGAGGAAAGAACTGATGCTGTTCAAATGCAGATACTACCTGAAGTAATCTAAAGAGTCAATGAAATCCCTATTATAATATGAACATCGTATTTTCTAGATCTTGAAAAAATAGTTTTATGTTTCTTTTGGAATTAGGAAAACAAACAAACAAGCAAAAAAAAATATATATATATGAAATGGCCAATGCAATTCTCCCAAAGAAGAACAAATCTGGAGACTCCACTTTACCAGACATTAGATTATACAACAAGTCTATAATGATGAAACAGCAAGATACTGTTGTAACATTAAAGTCATAGATCTATGGAATAGAACAGAGAGTCTAGACATGAAACCAGCCTTATATTTCCATTGTATCTTTGATGAAACACACAAAACCATAGATTGTGGAAGTGAATTCCTATTAAATAAATGGTGCTGGGAATGCTGGTTAGTCACATGTAAAAAAGCTGAAACAGAAGCTGCGCCTCTTACCGTTCACAATAGATAAAAGATTTAAACATAAGACACACAACTATAAAGACACCAGATTAAAGTGTGGGAAAAGCTTTAATCTTTTCAGTTTAGAAAATGCTTTGTAAAGAATACAATTCTGGAAATCACAGCAAAAACAAAATTAAACAAATGAGATTGGATCAAGTGAAAAAGTTTCTGCAGACCTAAATGATATAACATAGCAAAGAGACAACCTATAGTATGGGAAAAGACATGTGCACGGTACACATTCAACAAAGAAACAATAACCAGAACTTATAAGAACCCAAGCAAATCAATAAGAAAAGATTGAACAACTTCTTTAGAAACTGTGCAAGGGACATGAACACAACCTTTATGGGAATAGTCTACTGGACTATAAGCACCTGAAAAATGCTCATTGTTCCTAATTATCAAGGAAATGCAAATAAATACAATATGGAGACATCACTATGCCCACTAAGAATGGATGATGTCATAAATTTCCAAGACATCAAATGGTGCACAGATGTCGAGAGAAAGGAACACTCAGGGACTGCTGGTGAGAGTGAAAACTACTTACAATATCTTGGGAAAGTAGTATGGAGATTCCTCCAAGCACAAAAAGTAGTCCTACCATTAGATTCTGTCATTCCACTTTGGTATTTACACAAAAGAAACAAAAAGACATTTTATCATAAAGATATTTACAATTCAATGTTTATAGCAGCACAATCTGCAATTACAAAGATGTGGAAACAATGGAAATGACCTCCAACACGTGAATGTATTAATAGATTATGGTCTGTGTAAACCACAGAATACAACTCTGCTTCAAAAATTATAGGGTTTAGGGCGGCACCTGTAGCACAAAGGAGTAGGGCTCCAGCCAAATATGCCAGAGGTGGCGAGTTCAAGCCCAGCCCCTCCGAAAAACAGCAAAAAAAAAAAAATATATATATATATATATATATAGGGTTTGTGTGCAGTGTCTGTGGCTCAAAGGGGTAGGGCGCTGGCCCCATATGCCAGAGGTGGTGGGTTCAAACCCAGCCTTGGCCAATAACTGTGGGGAACAAAATGGGGTTTCGTATCTTTTGTAAAAAGCTAGATAAAATTGGAGTCCATTCTCGTAAGTATCACAACAATGCAAAAACTAAAACCGCATTTAATAAGCGCTAAATTTGGACTAGTAAATAAGCACCTAAATGCACACATTAGAGGAAAAAGTCATTGAAACTCAAGTCAGTGAGACGGGGATAGGGCATATGTAAATTTCCATGCAACAGGTACACTGCATGGGTATATTGCATACTTCTTAGGTATACACACTTACAATTCAAATTTTAACCCTGTAAAAATCAACTACAGAACCTAATCATATCTATCCCCATATTAATCTAATCATATCTATCCCCATATTAACAAAGGAACCTAGTAAGGAAAAAAAGTCACTTTCAGGTGTGTCTTGGTGTCACTGTTTCAGTGAACAAAGAAAGCCAAGAACACAAAACAATTATAGCTTGGACCCAGTACATCCTCCATGTTGTGTTAAGCGAGACAGAGCCAAATCCTGGTTCTAAAACATGTGATAACAGCACCATCACAACTCCATGGATTCCTTAACTTACCTTCTCTTCTGATTCGCATGGTGCCTGTTCAGAGCCAGGGCCTCTTTCAGATCTAAACTCAATGGCCAGGGATTGGCAGTGATACAGCACACTGGTAATTCTGCTTTGCCTTCAAGAGATCTGCCTCCTTTCTTAGCCAGAAAGGTCTGTATGTTTATACGACTTCATGGAATGGAAGTAAAAGGATGCCATCTGGAACCATGAAGATGCATTCCTCCCACTATTTGAACACCTCTAAGAACAATAAGATGAATGTTTTTCCAATGAAGGCATTTGGAGATGTAGTAGTGCAGCCAAGATGAAGTGCCAGGGTGGGCTGGGCAGAACAGAGGATGGATGAGGATGAAGAAAATAAAGATTGAGACACAGAAGTTTTTGGTTGTTTTCCTACTGAGAAGAGATCCATAGCTCCATCTTCAGAGAAGAGTTCCATAGCTCCATCTTGAGCAGTAACAAATACTCAAGAGAGCACAGGGTCTGCAGTCAGAAAAACAGCCCTAGAGTTTCCTTTCTGCCATACACTCCTAAAGTGTACTTGCACAAGTTACTTTAACTCTTCAAGTCTTAGTCTTCACATAGTCAAATGGAAATATTAATAACTGCTGTCTTCTCAAATCAAAACTACTTGTGCGAATAAAAATGCTTCTAACCTCCAAAACATGTGAAAAAGTGTGAGCTACTTAACTCTACTACTGCACAGGAGTGAAGCCCAGTGAATGTCATACCATCCTCCATTATACCATCCTCAAATTCTTATGATTGAGGCTATATACTAAGGAATTCAACATGGGACATATGACATTATTCATAATGTGAGTAGTTGTATCCAGCAAGGGCTTTAGGGTTGACCTCACGTAAGTGAAGACCACTTACACATAGAGGAGTAGAATGTCAGTGAAGTGGGAAGTGTGAGTGAAGAAAACACAGCATTAGCCCATAGTAGAGAATATTTGCAAGATGGAGCAAGTGGATGATGGGTCTCTAAAGGAGAATGAGAAGAAAACAGCCTGGTGACATGAGGTCCACATTGATGAACTCTGCCATCTTTAAGGCTGGGGTATCTTCACAAGCCAGTTTCCAGATACTGGGATTTCACACAAGGTATTCCACTTCAATGAGGCCACAGATGGGCAATGGGAAGGTGACAGTGGTGAGAAAGATGCCCTGAATGAAACTAAATATGACCTCCCTTGTCTAATATGGTGCTCATTCTGTGGTTCTTGATAATGATGTAGTGTAGAGAGTATCATGTGGGAACAAAGCAGTTGTAGCCCATCTATGGGTATAGAAAACACTCAATACAATCCAGGAAATGGTGGAAAAAGAGCTTTGACACTCAGCCTGGATAAAAAACAGTGTGTCACCTTCCAATCCTACAGAAAGGAAAAACATGTCAAAATGAAATGAGCAGCACAAGAAGAAGGATGTGGTGTAGGGTGAAGCTGAGTGAGGAGATAATAGCTGGTAGGATGAGAAGCATCCTCAAAAAGAACAAATGCAGACCAAAAGCAAAACAAAGAACCTCATCTCCAGGCTGTGTGTAGGGTGCCCTGAAAAATAAATTGAGTCACCACCAAGAGAGTCCTCATAGCTTTGAGACAGTACAAACTTGAAACCCAAGAGATTCAAGACACAAGAATCTTAACCCCAAAGTCACATTACCATGCTTTTTCCTGAAGACTCAATGGGCTGTGTTTGAAAAAGTGATAACCTACTTTTTCAAGAGCAAAAGTCAGATCCTTATCAAAACACTAGTAGTAAAAAGTTTCTATTTCAGAAACTACCAATTACTTAACTGAAGAAAGAAATGTTTTCTAAAGTCTTCTGTAGAAAGATCAATGTTTAAAGACATTCAAAGTCTTCTGAAGTTAGACCACTTTTATTTTGGATATATTCTCTTTGAGCATATTTGTGTTTTAAACACAAACTAACACATTTAATAAGTAGGCAAGACAGATGCTACTAATCCTGAGAAGTAGGATATCAAGAGCAACCATTTTCTTTTCCATCGCATCTTTTATTCGTGACGTCTTTGAAGTTACCCAAAGTTCTTGAATCAGGATTTTCTGTCCTGTGGCTGCATGAATGGACTGCTTCCTAGAATGAAGTTGGGAAGGCTTGTGATTGAGAAATGGTGTAGAGATGGCCACTCACTTACACTGAACATTTCACATTGTTTTATTCATCAACAGACATAGTCGTACTCTTAATTTTCTGATTAACTATGTTTTTTTTAAGTTCAGATTAATATGGGAGCACAGTTAATTAAGTTACATGGTTCGCATAAGTAAGGTTAAAGTCTGAGTTGCAAATGTGTCCTTCAAACAGGGGTGCAATGCACATGTTGAGTGAGAATTTACCAGACTTCTTCCTTGAATCCCATCGAGTTTTTCTCTCATAGGAGCATGTATTAATCTAATGGTGCCACTTTAGGACTAAGTCCATGTGATGTTTGTTGTTGATTCTTGTGACTCTTCACTGAGGAGACTGGCTTCCAATTACATCCATGTGTTGCAAAAGATACAAAATATCCACCTTTTGTTAGTGTAGAATAGCATTCCATGATACATATAAATATTCCAGAATTTATGACTCCATGTGTTGAAGGTCACTTGGGTTATTTCCACATCTTCATGATTGTGTATTGTGCTGCTATAAAAATTCAAAGGCTGGTATCTTAATAAAATGTGCCTTTATTATCTTGGGAAAATTTCTAGTAATGGGATTCATATAAAATAGTAGGCCCATACTTAGCTCTTTTAGGCCTCTTCATACTACTTTCCATATGGGCCATAGTAGTTGCAGTTCCATCTCGAGTGCATGAGTATTGCTTTCTTTCTGCACCCATGCCAGCATCTGCTGCTTTGAGACCTTACGATTGGGGTATTCTCACTGCGGACAGGTGTAATCTGAAATCTTAATGGTTTTGACTTCTATTTCTCTGATAATTAATGACAAAGAGCATGTATTCACAATTAGTTTTTCCATTAATCTGTTTTAGTGAGACAAGTTTCTATTCTTCTCTCTTGCTCAGTTAATAAAATTATTTAATGTTATTGATTTTCTTGACTTGCCTATATATTCTGGTTATTAGTCCTTTGGTGATGTCTAGTATCTTTTGCTGGAATGGCCATTAGAGTTAATCTCATATTACTGTTGATGTCCTGAATATCATCAAAATGTTTTCCTTTCAAAGTTTTCATTACCTTCACAGAAAGGAATGTCATAATGGACAGATGAGACAAGTAGGGAGGATGATGAAGATCAGGAGGAAGAGGGGAAGAAGAGGAAGAGGAGGAGGAGCAGGAGGAGCAGGAGGAGGAGGAGGAGGAGGTGGAGGAGGAGGAGGTGGAGGCCAAACCAAGAGTGAAAATGATGTTGCTCACTATTAACTCCCTCACAGACAGTGCTATGTGATCTGGTGCCTTGTCATCATGGAAGAGCTATGACTTTTTGGCTACAAATTCAGACCTTTTCTGTTGAATTTTTTTATCTAGCCTTTTTAATACTTCCCAAACTCAACTTGGTAAACCATTTGTTTATTTTTTTAACAAATTCATACTGAATAATTACTCTGAGATCAAAAACTTTAGCAACATCATTTTCACTCTTGGTTTGGACTCCTCCTTCTCTTTCTCCTCTTCCTCCTCCTCTTCCTCGTCCTCCTCTTCCTCCTCTTCCTCTTCATCCTACTCTTCCTCCTCCTCTTCTTCCTCCTCCTCATCTTTTTCCTCCACCTCCTCTTCGTCCTCTCCTCTTTCTCCTCCTCCTCTTCCTTCTCCTCCTCTTCCTCCTCCTCTTGTTCCTTCTCTTCTTTCTCTTCTTCCTCCTCCTAATCTACCTCCTCCAATTCCACTCCTGCTCTTCTTTCTTCCACTCTTTTCTGCTCATTTCAGCTCCTCCTCCTCCTTATGGTCATCCTCCTTGTTCTCCTCTGCATCCTCCTCTTCTTGTGGAGAATTGCCTGACTTCCATTGTGCACTTCGATGCTTATTTTCAGGCTTGTATTGGTATTTCATTTTATTTTTCAGCAGTGATAAAACAACCCCAATCCTGGATTGTTTGCAAACGTATTTTTCAGAACAATTATCATATGTATTTTTGTCTAATTTTTCTTTTGCTGCTTTAAAGTCATTGGTATCTGCCATGAGAACTACAACTTCCAGGTTCTTAGGATTTTCAATAGTATAAAATAATATTGTTTTCCAAACTTTTACCCAGTGAATGAGCAGGAAGAGGAGGAAGAAGAGAAAAAGGAGGAAGATGAGGAAGAGCAAGAGGTGGAGGAAGAGGAAAAGGAAGAGGAGGAATAGGAAGAGGGAGAGGAGGAGAAGGAAGAGGAGGAAGAAGAGGAGGAGGAGAAGGAAGAGGAGGAGAAGGAGGAGAACAAACCAAGAGTGAAAATGATATTGCTAATGTTTTTAATCTCAGATTGATTATTCAGTATGAATTACTAAAAAATTAATAAATGGTTCACCAAGTTGATTATTGGGGAGGATTAAAAAGTTTAGATAAAAGAATGCAATGAAAAAGGTCTGAATTTTTAGCCAAAAAGTCATGGCTCTTCCATCATGAAAAAGCACCAGTTCACACAGCACTGTCTGTGAGGGAGTTAAGAGCAAGCAACATCATTTTCACTCTTGGTTTGGACTCCTCCTTCTCCTTCTCCTCTTCCTCCTCCTCTTCTTCCTCCTCTTCTTTATCCTCCTCTTCTTCATCCTCCTCCTCCTCTGCCGCCTCCTCCTCCTCTTTCTCCTCCTCCTCTTCCTCCTCCTCCTTCTCTACATCTTCCTCTTCCTTCTTCTCTTCCTCCTCTTCCTCCTCCGTATCTTTTTCCGCCTCCTTCTCCTCCTTTTCCTCCTCCTACTCCTCCTCTTCCTCCTCTTCTTCCTTCTCTTCTTTCTTTTTTTCCTCCTCCTAATCTACCTCCTCCAATTCCACACCTGCTCTTCTTTCTTCCAGTCTTTCCTGCTCATTTCATCTCCTCCTCCTCCTTTTGGTCATCCTCCTTCTTCTCCTCTGCATCCTCCTCTTCTTGTGGAGGATTGCCTGACTTCCGTTGTGCACTTTGATGCTTAGTTTCAGACTTGTATTGGTATTTCATTTTTTTTAAGCAGTAATAAAACAACCCCAAACCTGGATTGTTTGCAAACATGGTTTTCAGAACAATTATAATATGTATTTTTGTCTAATTTTACTTTTGCTGCTTTAAAGTCACTGGTATCTGCAATGAGAACTACAACTTCCAGGTTCTTAGGATTTTCAATAGTATAAAATAATATTGTTGTCCAAACTATTACCCAGTGAAGGAGAAGGAAGTGGAGGAAGAAGAGAAAGAGGAGGAATATGAGGAAGAGTAAGAGGCAGAGGAAGAGGAAAAGGAAGAGGAGAAATAGGAAGAGGGAGAGGAGGAGAAGGAAGAGGAGGAAGAAGAGGAGGAGGAGAAGGAAGAGGAGGAGGAGGAAGAGGAGGGTGAAGAGGAAGAGGAGGAAGAGGAGGAAGAGGAAGAGGAGAAGGAGAAGGAGGAGTCCAAACCAAGAGTGAAAATGATGTTGCTTGCTCTTAACTCCCTCACAGACAGTGCTGTGTGAACTGGTGCTTTTTCATGATGGAAGAGCCATGACTTTTTGGCTAAAAATTCAGACCTTTTTCGTTGCATTCTTTTATCTAAACTTTTTAATCCTCCCCAATAATCAACTTGGTGAACCATTTATTAATTTTTTAGTAATTCATACTGAATAATCAATCTGAGATTAAAAACATTAGCAATATCATTCTCACTCTTGGTTTGGACTCCTCCTTCTCTCCTCTTCTTCCTCCTCTTCCTCGTCCTCCTCTTCCTCATCATCCTCTTCCTCCTCCTCATTGTGTTGAATGGCCTGACTTTGTGCACTTTCATGCTTAGTTTCAAACTTTTCCAACTTTTTATGCTCAGTCTTGATTTCTTCATGAAAATTAGATGCATTTTCTCAAGATAGGAGCTATTCAGCTTCACTTTTTGTTTGCATGTCAGGAGAAGATTTGATTCCTCCATCAAATATGAACTGTAGTTTGCAGGTTAAAGAATGCTACATTGTCAGAAATTTCTTGAAGTCCATTCCAGATAGGAACTCTTCATCTGGCCTACAAAGTTTCTGCTGGGAAATCAGCTCCCAAGTAGCTAGGGCTACAGGTGAGCCACAGCTGTTAATGTGATAGAAATAGCCTTGTAGATCAGGTGGAGCTTATACAGGACAGCTTATAGCATTTTCTATTATTTTTTTTTTTTAACATGCTGCAGCTGTGGACAAGTGCCAGACAGAATCTTGGCAGGATTCTGTGGTGGAATATCTCTGCACATTGTTACATCCATCAGCTTGTCTTTAGGAGGCTGGTCCACCTGAACTAAAAGTCATACAGGAGGCTCTGAAGCTCATTTAGAATTCAAGGGCATCAAGGCCAGAGTCCAGAGACATTATAAGCGAGTCAATGCTTCAATTCAATTGGACCATTTTCTTTGATTCATCACACTGTGGGCCAGCAGCACAGTCGCTTTTTTTCTTCAAGCTCTCACATGAGGAAGCATTGCTCTCTGGAAAGCTAGATGTATCTGTCAAAAAATCAAACAGGATTAACACTCGTACTTAGCACGAATAAACCCATATTTCCTTAGAAATTAACTATAATGCTTAGTTTTATTGTCTTTTCAGGTAATGTATTTCAATTCCTACTGCCAATAAAGAAACTATTACAATATTACCACAGGTGTTAAAATGGGAAATGCCTGTTGAGGTGTACTAGATTTATCTTAGGTCCTGATGAATGGTCTTTCTCTATGCTAAATTTTCCCAAACAATGAAAATGTCATTAGACTAAGTGGTAATAACAAAATAAAAGTAAAAAAAAAATTCCATGTACCTAGTTCTGCATAAGAATGTACCTTCTAACATGGGTTGCTGGATGTTAAACATAGCTTACTCTTGGGAAATCCATTGACTAAGTCTATCAGTTTCTTTTGCTCAAGTTTCTGTAATATCCATTACCTCATTTCATATTTACAGTAATCGTAAAGAAACTTTCATCCACATTTTTTAGATTAAGATATTGATGCTCAGTGGCATAGAACAATTGGCCAAAGATAACATAACTAGCAGCTAGTGATATAGGAATTCGTAACCTGGAGGTTTCTTTTGTCTTTGATTTTAACATCTGCCTATCTGCCAATAATGCAAATTATTGTCAAATGATCTCATAGCACAGTAAAACTCTGAGAAGTGTCTCAAGAATCAGGGAGCGGAAAAAAGAAAAATAAGAACATCAGTCTTGCCTCTACTACTTCTGAGATTTCTATTCCAGTTTCAACACTATATACTACATATATTAGAATTCCTTAGCTGGGCATTGTGGTGGGCATCTGTAGTCAAAGCTACTTGGAAGGCTGAGACAAGAGAATCACCTAAGCCCAGGAGTGGGAGATTGCTGTGAGCTGTGATGTCACAGAACTCTACTGAGGGTGATAAATTGAGAGACTATCTCAAAAACAAAAATTTCTTTTAAAGTTTAATTTTTCAAAAAAAGAGTTCAAACCATCCTACTGTAGCATGCTGCCTCTGATAACTTATGAAAGCTAGGAACTTATCACACACCTTATTTAACCCTACCATCCTGTTAAATACCCTGACCTGTTAGCAGGCCTTCTAAGAAATGATGGGAAACCCAGGGCTCTGTTGAGCCACATACCAGGCTTGCTTTCCTTCAGCTTGCATGGCTTTGAAGAAAACAACTGTGCCAGCATCTTCAGAGACATGAGTCAATTTTTCACCAAAAGCAACCCAATTATTGACAGTACCTGAGGGTTTTTCTTGAGTATTTTATATTCTGGATGACTCTCCAAACAGGGCAGTGACGTGTCCTCCAAAGATCTTGCGGCAGTTTTTTATCACAAATTCCACAAGCTGATTAACGTATAAAAAGAAGCATTTATTTTCATATAACATGGTGATAAATTGCATTTTATATAGTAAACTGAAATTTAAGAAAGTATATTCTATTTAACTTCCATAAGACATTGTCTTTAAGACTAAATACCTTCCATTTCCTTTACAAATGGTGATTCAGTTCTCCAGCAAGTATAATACAAAAACTTCATTACCTTTTCTGCAGAGGCCATTTCTTCTCTGCTCGCAGAAGGATGACAAATAATACTTGGAGCCATACACACCCCTAAGTGTAAAGCATCCATTTCATTTGCCGCGGAGAGTTCAGCGATATTACTTAAGACCAGGAACACGTACCGTAAGAGCACAACGTTTGCTCTTGGTAGCTGGTCTAATAGCCTAAATACAGAAAAATGCACTCGGTAAGCAAGGCAATTTATTTCAATCTTGTAAAGGCAGGCAACACTAACTTTGCATGAGGTACAAGGCAAATAGGAACCCAGCTCAGATACCCAAGTTTCAGTTAATGTGGAACCCAATGAAGTGAGAACTGCAGGGAGACAATGAGACACACTGGAGATTTGGGGGGGGGCATATTTCTACACTGTCTTCACAACACAATGAAAACTTAGTAGAATTCAGATAAGTGTCATTTAAAAACGAATACCCTTCATGAAATACTTTCCTGAAACTAGCTCAATATGTTGAAGCTTAGGTAAATCTTGCAACATTTAGATTACTCTCAACCACAACCCACCAAAACCTTTCTGATGAAATTAAACAGTAATTAATTTTAAATTGCTCCTTTATTTTTAACTGGCAACACAGAAATGCTGTCTCTAGGTGAAGAACCAAATCCCAGCTGTAAAGACCACCCGGTCCATTCTGAGAGTTCATTGTCTGCTCCACCATCTTCTGTGGTTGATTTTGTTCCAAATATTGACTCATTCCCTTTTTTTTTTTTTTTTTGTGGTTTTTGGCTGGGGCTGGGTTCGAACCCGCCACCTGCAGCATATGGGACCGGCGCCCTACTCCTTGAGCCACAGGTGCCATCCACTTTTTTTTTTTTTTTTGAGAAAGAGCCTCACTATTTCACCCTGGGTAGAGTGTTGCAGTATCAGTTGTCAGTTGTCACAGCAACCTCAAACTCTTGGGCTCAAGCTACTCTCTTTGTCCAGTCCCTTAGCTGGGACTACAGCCACCTGCCACAATGCCCAGCCATTTTTTTTTTTTGGCAGGTGTTTCGCCATTGTTTAGCTGGCCCAAGCCGTGTTCAAAACTGGATCTTTCAGTGCGTGTGTCCAGCGCCATAACCACTGTGAAACAGGATGCCGAGCCAAATCTTACCTCCTTTCTATCACTTTTTACATATGTGTCACGTTTTCATTACTTTCTTTTCTACTATTCTCATTTGGTAATTGCTAAGAGATTCTTTTTTTCTTTTCTTTTTCTCTCTCTTTTTATCTCTTAACAATTTTTTTTATTAAATCATAACTGGGTACATTAATGCATTTATGGGTACAATGTGCTGATTTTGTGTACAATTTGGAATGCTTACATTAAACTAGTTAACATAACCGTCACCTCACTTTCTTAATGATAGTGTTAAGACATTTATACTCTACTCTTAATTGATTGACATGTACCCTTGCAATATACACCCTAGGTGAAGTTCCACCAATTACCCACCCTCCACACGTCCTCTTCCCTTCCTTCTCCTCACTCTCCTCTTCCCTCTTTCATTCTGGGCTACAGTTGTGTTTACCTGATTATTTACCAAAATAATGTATTACTCCTACTCAGAAAACATGGACAAGCTGATATTCACGATTGTTGCTTTTTTAATAAAAGAATCTGCAACCTGAGGAAAACAAGCTGGTCTGACTCCTATTGTACAAATCACAGAAAAGACTTTCTTCAGCATAATAGTCTGAAAAGAAGTATAATTCCTCTGAGGAGGAATTATGCAGGACTTTCAAATGGACCAAAAGATTACTGGGTGTATTGTATATAAAATAAGGCATCTAGTAAACGCTTTGGGGATACTATGGGATCCTTAAGCCTTTTCACAACCAGGACTGTTTACATCTCTGTCAGTTGAAGATAACTGTTAGCAGTGTACATAAAACATGGCAAAAGAATTGAAAACTCTGTCTGGTAGAGAGTCAACAGATTTCTCTGAACCCTTGCTCTGGTAGAAAGGGGGATATTTGCATCATTTTGTAAATTTATTTCAGTATTTCTGGCTCCATTTGGTTCAAATACGTAAGGTTTCATAATGTGCAATCTATAAAAATGGCTACACTATCTTACTGATTTCCTTATTAATTATTAATTTAACTAAAAGCATTGTTATGTATTTATTTCATATTTTCATGAGAGACATAGTATTTTATTTTATCTCTTTATTTGTGTATGTATGTATTTATTTATTTATTTTGAGACAGAGTCTCACTATGTCTCCCTTAGTAGAGTGCTGTGGCATCACAGCTCACAGCAACTGCACAGCCTTGATCTTAAGCAATTCTCTTGCCTCAGGCTCCCAAGAAGCTGCTCAGGCACTCAACACAATGCTGGGCTATTTTTGTTGTTGTTGTTGTTATTGTTGTTTGGGACAGGCCAGGTTTGAACTTGCCAGTCCTGGTGTATGAGGCCATCATTCTGGCCTCTGAGCTACAGGGTCTGAGCCAACATAGCCTTTTAAAAAATATTTATCTTTTAATGGTACATAGGATAAATACATATATGAATGATATGTGTATTATAAATATAGATAAATGATATTGTGAACAATGACCAAACAAATATGTAGAATTTGATGCTATCTAAATGGCTTACACCAAAACCTAATGGAAGTGGAGTTATGATTATGCCACATGGCTTAGTTTCTGGTATCTTCAATATCTGTACTATGTTCCAACAATCCCCAAAAGTATGCATATAATTCATATTTAAAAGATGTTCAAGGAAAAATATCTATACTAAACAATAACATGCACGTAAATGATAATGAGTGTCCTGAATTTTCACAGAACGCACACTCTTTAGTCAGAGTAAATAAACATTTCTTTTCTATTCTCTTATCATGTTGGATATATCCAAGAAAGGACTATCGAATTGGTCCCAAAATTTCCCTTGGCACGAGAAGAAACAATTTACTTTTTGTGATCATACTGACACTATACATCTCCCTTTTTTATTGACATGACTCAAGAAGCTGAGCTGAGTGATTCTCTGCTTTGTTCCCACAATATTCTCTAAATATCTCTTTTATAGGACAGATTATACTGCACTGACAGTAATTTCTTGGTTTATCTATCTTTCCCAAACTGAATTTCTTGAGAAGAGGAAATAAGTCATTTTCTCTCTATGACTTCAGTTCAAGAATTAATAGAGATGTTTAATTACTTTGATATTTAGCAAAATTAAGATCATAAATTGTAGCCTGTGTTATGCTGCATTAATTCACTTCCAAAAACCACAGTTGACTCCCCTTTCTGACTCTTCCATGCAAGTTTCAATTTGCAAGTCTTATTGGGGTTTCTGGCAGGGTTCCATTTGATTGTGTCTGTAGAGATTTTACATTTCTTCATTTTTGTGTCTCTCAAAAATTTCATAGTGACCCACATAACAGTTAGTGAATTAATGAATAATAGCTCTTTTTATTCATTAAAAACAGAAGAGGCACAATGTTCAAGCATTTCATGCTTATTGGATTAGTGAGAAAACAATGACAGTGACAAGCTAATAGAAGCCAACTTCTAACCTGCTGCCCATGAATATAACTTTGAGTTTTAGTAGACAAATTATAAAATGTAAGGTATAAAATTAATTTTTGAGACATAAATGTTAAAATAATTACCTTTTAATTTTTTCAATTTTCTGTCTGTCGCTGCTTATCTCCATTACGGACAGCCACTCGTGATAGAGCCTTTTGGCAAAAATGCTTTCCGGAATGTTTTTTAGAAAATCCTTACACAGAGGAAAAACAAATGTGTTAAGGCATTATTCTCATATCAAGTATATGCCAGAGAAGCCAGAAAGAATATAACTTGTTTCAAAGTTTAGTGAAGTCCTCCCTTCCACGAACTACACAGAATTCTGTGCCAATTCACCACTGACTTTTCAACAAAGAAATGAATGCTTTGATTTTTTTTTTCCAAATAAACCCGTAGGAATAACTAAAGTCAGAATAACTGTGGGAAAGCTAAAGGACTCTCTATTTGGGTGGAACCTCCTCTGTGTACACATTTTAGCAGACTTGTACGACATCCTATGTTCTGGTGTTAAGGTGGTCTTCATGCCATCAGTATATGATATGGGAATGTTAAAAGAGCAAGTTTGACTCCACTTTATTGTTTACTCTTTTTCTGTTATGTTCCATTAGCTTCAAAACCGGTTCCTCTCTGTGTCCCTCCATTGTTTAACTATGAATGCACTCCTCTAAAATTGTTAGTGTTTTAAGTTACTAACTACACTGGTGATTATATCCTTGGTGATTATCCCTTTTTCTGATCATGTTGTTTCTGACCCTCACCTGCGAGTTCCCCTCCCTACATTACCTTAGGAGATTGTAGATTGTATTTTTTTGTGAAAATGAATTACTAAGTGCTCTTGTGATCATAGCCTAATAAACTGACTAACACACCTCACTCTCTGTTGCTTTCACTTCTGGAATTATGCATGCTTGACCCCTGGAAAAGTTTTGCCTAATAAAATTCAGAGCCTCACTCAATTCAGGGTTGCACTCAGAAACTTCATTTTAAGACACTGGAGCAGTTGCCAGCCGGCTCTTCAATAAAAGTTCTCCTCTTTAATTTGACTTGTCTGGTGGTGTGGTCTTTGAGGGGACTCCTGGACATAACATTATAGAGATTCCAGGGAGGTTCTCCAGACACTGACACTGCCGATACTCAGGCGGCCTCCATGGTGAGCTTTCATTAGAAGCCCCCTGGAAACTTTCCAGGGACCCTATAGTACCCAGTGCCCTCAGGAGAAAAGCTGACAATCACTCATAAATTCTGCCAAAGTCCACCTCCGGAGGGAAGAAATTTAAACACCTATATCTGCCTAGTGTCTGCAAACATGAGTGTAACAACTTGTTGTGTACATTTCTTGTTGTGCTTATTTGTTCTTGTAGACCACTGTGATAATATATAACTGTTTTTGTATTTGTTTTTTGTGAGTTGTGTAGGGCCTTTAGGAACCTCTGAGGGAAAGCCAAAGGGGATGGAGCTGTGGACAGGAACCCCAGGTTGCTGGGCTATTGGCCTGTCAGAGACTGTCAGAAGCGTGTGTCAGTAGAGCATCCCACCCCTGAAAATGCTAGAAGAAAAACCAACGGTGAGTTTTAGCCCAGCCAGAGACAGCAAGACATTTCTGCTGCTGAGACATCGTTGCTGTGGCCTCAGTCCACGGGGAAATTGGGGTTCAGAGGGCAGGTGAAAAGGGACTTTGATTTCTATCCTCAAGAATGATGCCTGAGGTTGGTCCTGTAAACCTGTGAGACAGTAACCTCATACTCCCGGGCTTTGGGCCTGTCAGAAGCAGTAACCCTGGGTTACTGAGCTATTGGCCCATTGGGGGCTCCCACAGAACACTGGGATGCTGATGGGGACCCCTAACCACAGTTACACAAAATTACATATTTTAGTTCATTCCTGTTCCATTTATGTCTTATGCATTTAGTTAATATATTTTAGTTTGTACTTTTGCTTTTTTACAACATAGTGTTTTCATCACCAAAACCAGACTCACCCCAAGCTGTCTTTTCAAACATTTGAAGGATATTTTTCCACAGACAGAGTTCTCCAAGGAACACCTTAGGACCCTTTGTGAACTTGAGTGATGAGTTTTTAATGTGGGATGCCCCCCTATTCATTCACAGGTGCTTTTGAGCCTTTTCTCTAACAAGTTTAGAAAACAGCCTCAGAGAATCTAGTCAAGATGACTGGTGGAGATGGATGAGACCACCTTGGGAGGGAGAGTTCAGATGCACCTGGTGGTTTCTACTAATCCTCCAGGTCCCCTTGATGAGTCTTCAGGGAGTCAAACACAGGGAGGGACTGGCATGTAGGAACAGGCACCTACACAGGCAGACGTCCAAGACAAGGTAAGATCCATCTGGGGTTCCCACAATTTGGGTGGAAGTGGGGGGTCTGATCAACCTCTGAGTCTGTTGAGTCATGTACGAGTGTGTGTATTGGTTCTGAGCGTATAGAAATGTGAGAGTAAGTGTGGACTAATAGACATAGTTCATGTCAGGCCCTTGTCTGTCTTGTTGTTTTATGTCATTTGTTCAGGGTTCATGGGAAAATTGGTCTCGGCCTGAAACAAACAGTCTTGGAGACATTTGTGAGTGGATTGCAGATCTTTTCATTCAAGGGATCCTTCAAGACTTTGCTCCTTCTGAGATCTCCTTCTTTACCTACTTGCTCTTATGTGTCCTACAACGCTCACCACTTGGTGTGCCTTAGACCTGGCAATCACTGGTCTCTTCATCCGTATTATTGCTATTTGGCTTGGTAGTGCTGCCCCTCCAGAGTAGTCCTCCAAATGGTGTGTGGCTCTGACTACTTGTTTTATCTCTTTGTGGCGACCTTGTTCATACTTCTGTCCCCACCCAGTGTATTTTTCCCAGCTAGTTCTAATTCTTCTGCATCTCCCTAGCTCGTTGATACCTCATCCTCACCAGACTTTGGGTCCCTCTTTTTTCCATCATCTGGGGAAGACTCTTCCATCATAGCAGTAGCTCTTGACATGAGGCCCTCTCTTTTTCCTAGTCTAGGGAGGTCTCTATTGCAGGAAGTGATGACACTTTTGAACTACATAAAGACCCTGGAGACTTGTCTGTTCCACTCTCCCACTATCAGAGTTATTACTCAGAGTGTCTTTCCTTCCAGGATTCTCACTCTTAGCATTTGCCCCATTGTGGTACTCTTGGTTCCCATCAGTCAAGAGAAAGGAATTGTGTAGTTTTTATAATATTATTATCCCCTGTTGCCTCCAAAATTTCCATCCTGTTGACTTGTTAGTACATGTATTTTGTCATCCTATCATATTTCCTGTAAGCCTTCATTCTTATGCAGGCAACAGGGTTGTTGCCGGAATGGCAATGATGACTGGTTAGAAATTCAGACGTATTAAAAGGAGTTCTGATTCCTTTCACTGCCTATAAAGACTAGCCCACTCCTTTTAATTGACACCTGCTATTAAAGGTGCCATGAAAGGACAAGAGAAGGCCACTCAACGTCAAGTGAGAATCTAAGGTATTTCATAAAACATCAATGTCCTCATGTCACTCTAGTATTATACTTTTATTCTTGTCAGAGAAGTAATAAGAAAAAAAATAGATCGATTCCAAGGCATTGCCTGTTCTATCGTATCTTCCACTAGACATGTGCCTGGATGATTGTGATTCAGGCTTATTGTCACAAAACCTAACCATTTGGGGGTTAGGCTATTGAGTTTTCTAATTCCAAACTAATTTGAACTATTACACCCATTTTAAAAGTCAGATAGAGAAGAGGAAAATTTGTGATTTCAAAATAGGGCAATTCTTTTAAAAACCTCCATAGAGAACATACTCATGATTGCTCTTGAAGAACAACATTAAATCTTACAACTATCCTTGAATGAAAATAACTTGGAACCATCTTAACTAACTCTGCCACAGTTGGAATAACAACTTAGGAGAGGTTCTGAATTGCAGTCATGAATCTCCAGCACATGACTAAACATCTCTTGTCTTTCAAAGCAGAACCTAGGCCTCAGAAGAATTTCACAATTCATTTGAGCTGAGATTTCACAGGACTAAAGAGAAATGTCTCCTGAAAAGTCAGGTGTATCCAAGTTAGCAAATCTCAAGCAATTTTTGTCCAATAACACTGGGAAGACTTTTACTTCTATTTCAGTAAAACCAGAAGACTATGTTAATTAGTCGCATGTAAGCACTCCAATTTCTACAGATAATCAAGACATTGAATCCCATCATGACAAAATTGTATTCATGATTTGTGTACAAATGACTTAATGAAAAAAAAGAACATGAGTGAAAAATTAAAAGAATACTTGAGTACCATTTCAAAACAGACTTAAAAATAAGAAAACAGAAATTTACAAAGTTGTGGTGAAAAATATGTCCCTTTTCACAACCACTTAGAGAAAATGGGTGTAAAACGCAGTTGTACAATAAAACTTCAATTACCCAAAATCCATTTAACCAGATTCTTCAATCATTATGATTCTTTTTTTTTTGCCCCTTTAAAAATAAATAATATTCTTGTCATTCGAATCACAATTTAGCACTTAAAATACCATTGTTCTTTGCAATAGCCTCAGCAATTTAGTACATTTTAAGAAGTGTATTTTTATGAAAAACAGCATGCTGAGAAGATAGTTTGAGACAGCCTGATTTTCTTAAAAAAAGAGATGGAAGAAAACCTAATTTCATGAAGAATATTTATTATGCCAATGTACATGCACAATATACATATCCTTGGCATATGTAATTTGCTTAAAGGACCATGTATGTCCGTATTATATTCCAGGATGGAAGAATAAGTACAAACCCTTTGCAAAACTGAATACATGACAATAAATCAAGTTCTCCATTTTTTTGAGTGATATTTATTTGAAAATGTCTAAATCAGGATTTGTTGAAGAAGAGACATGGCCCATGTATGAAGAATTGTGATTGATCGTAAAGTCATGAAGTAAGATTGTCTAACAAGAGGGCCACTCTGCTGAACTAGAGGTAGGCAAGATTCATTTTCATCATGTTTCCCTGAGATTCAGGCTGAGGGCTGGTCTCTACCACTGGTTCTGGTTGATTCCAATCCTTTGGGAGATGAAGGCCTAAGAAAGTCTTGTAGAAGCTATTGCCAGGGACAGAAGCTGTGCTAAAAGCTGATTTTAGCTCTAGGTTTTCAAAACATAAATACATGATCGACTTTTAATCTTCTAAAACAAACAAACTTTCAATGCCAAATCCGATATCCAGGTAAACTGAGTTTCATTTATGATGGAGAAAATAAATACTTTAATGACATTCACATGTTGAAGAAATTTTCCATAACCAAAGCAACTCTTCTGGATATTCCCAGAACTATCCTCCATAATGATAAGCCCAATCCTGTACCACAAAAGTAAACTCATTCAGAAACTTTTGATCAAACTCCAACTTCCACAGTGGTGAAAGGATTAAAAATGTCTACTGGACTTTTGAAAAACTCAACACCCAAAATTTTATCAGACTTATCAATATTCTCCATTAATGTGAATGGCTTAAACTGTCCTCTAAAGAAGCAAAGGTTGGCTGATTGGATACAAAAACTTGGGCCAGATATTTGCTGCATACAAGAATCACATCTTACCTTAAAAGATAAATAGAGACTCAGGGTGAAATGATAGTCATCCATATTTCAGGCAAATGGTAATCAGAAAAAAGCAGGTGTTGCAATTCTATTAGCAGATACAATAGGCTTTAAACCAACAAATGTAAGGAAGGATAAGAATGGTCACTTCATATTTGTTAAGGGTAATACTCAATATGATGAGATTTCAATTATTAATATTTAAGCACCCAAGCAGAATGCGCCTCAACTTATAAGTGAAACACTAACAGACATGAGCAACTTGATTTCCTCCAGCTCCATAATGTCGGAGATTTCAACACTCTTTTGACATTGTTGGATAGATCCTCCAATAAGAAGCTGAGGAAAGAAATTTTAAAATTAAACCTAACCAACATTTGGATTTAGCAGACATCTACAGAATATTTCATCACAACAAAACTGAATACACATACTTCTCATCAGCCCACGGGACATACTCCAAAATCGATCACATCTTAGGTCACAAGTTTAACCTCAGTAAATTTAAAGGAATAGAAATTATTCTTTGCATCTTCTCAGACCACCATGGAATAAAAGTTGAATTCAGTAACAGCAGGAATCTGCATATTTATACAAAAACATGGAAGTTAAATAACCTTATGCTGAATGATAGCTGGGTCATAGATGAGATTAAGAAGGATAAGCTGAAATTTTTAAAACAAACGACAATGAAGACACAAATTATCAGAACCTCTGGAATGCTGCAAAGGCAGTCCTAAGAGGGAAATTTATAGCACTGCAAGCTTTCCCCAAGAGAACGAAAAGAGAGGAAGTTAACAACTTAATGAGACATCTCAAGTAACTGGAAAAGGAAGAACATTCCAACCCAAGACCCAGTAGAAGAAAAGAAATAACCAAAATTAGAGCAGAATTAAATGAAATTGAAAAAAAAAAGAATTACACAACAGATCAATAAATCAAAAAGTTGTTTTTTTGAAAATGTCAATAAAACAGATAAACCTTTGACTAACCTAACCAGGAAGAAAAGAGTAAAATCTCTAATTTCATTAATCAGAAATGACTAAGAGGAAATAACCATAGACTCCTCAGAAATTCAAAAAAACCTTAATGAATATTACAAGAAACTTTATTCTCAGAAATATGAAAATCTGAAGCAAATTGAAAAATACTTGGAAGCACCTCACCTTGCACAATTTAGCCAGAATGAAGTGGAAATATTGAACAGCCCTATATCAAGTTCTGAAATAGCATCAACCATACAACATCTCCCTAAAATGAAAAGCCCGGGACCAGATGGCTTCACATCAAAATTCTACCAAACCTTTAAAGAGGAAGTAGTATCGATATTACTCATCCTGTTCCAAAATATAGAAAAAGAATGAAGACTACCCAACACGTTCTATGAAGCAAACATCACCCTGATCCCCAAGCCAGAAGAAGACCCAACAAGAAAAGAAAATTATAGACCAATATCACTAATAAATATAGATGCAAAAATATTCAACAAGATCCTAACAAACAGAATCCAGCAACACATCTAACAAATTATACATCATGATCAATTTGCTTTTCTCCCAGGGTCTCAAGGATGGTTCAATATACGTAAAACTATAAGTATAATTCAGCACATTAAACAAATTAAAAAACAAAGAACATATAATTCTCTCAATTGATGCAGAAAAGCTTTAGATAATATCCAGCATTCCTTCATGATCAGAACACTTAAGAAAATTAGAAAGGGGAAAGGGAGGGGAGGGAGGGGGGAGGGAGGGTGAAGGAGGGACATTAATGGGATTACACCTGCGGTGAATCTTACAGGGGTATATGTAAATCCTAGTAAATGTGGAATGTAAAGGTCCATTTTCTTAGCAAAATAACTAAGAAAATGCTACAAAAGCTATGTTAACTAATGTGATGAAAATGTGTCAAACGATCTATGAACCAAGTGTATGGTGCCCCATGATCACACTAATGTACACAGCTATGGTTTAATAAAAATAAATAAATAAATAAATAAATAAAAGAAAATTAATATAGCAGGGACATTTCTTAAACTGATAGAGGCCATCTACAGCATACACACAGCCAATATCGTATTGAATGGAGTTAAATTGAAATCATTTCCACTCAGATCAGGAACCAGACAAGGCTACCCATTGTCTCCATTGCTCTTTAACATTGTAATGGAAGTTTAACCATTTCAATTAAGGAAGAAAAG
Source organism: Nycticebus coucang (assembly GCF_027406575.1). Classification (NCBI taxonomy): domain Eukaryota; kingdom Metazoa; phylum Chordata; class Mammalia; order Primates; family Lorisidae; genus Nycticebus; species Nycticebus coucang. The sequence goes on along the minus strand of NC_069800.1, from coordinate 221,722 downwards.
GCAATAAAGTGTATCCATATAGGGTCAGAAGAGATCAAACGTTCTCTCTTTGCAGATGATATGATTGTCTATATGGAAAACACCATAATTCTACTACAAAACTCTTAGAAATAATCAAGGAATACAGGACTGTCTCAGATTACAAAATTAACATTCATAAATCAGTAGCCTTTATATATACCAACAATAGTCAAGATGAAAAAACAGTTAAGTACTCTATTCCATTCACAGTAGTGCCAAAGAAGATGAAATATTTGGGAGTTTATCTAACAAAGGACGTGAAAGATCTCTATAAAGAGAACTATGAAACTCTAAGAAAATAAATAGCCGAAAATGTTAACAAATGGAAAAACATACCAGGCTCCTGGCTGGGAAGAATCAACATTGTTAAAATGTCCATACTACCCAAAGCAATATACAATTTTAATGCAATCCCTATTAAAGCTACATTATCATACTTTAAAGACCTTGAACAAAATAATACTTAATTTTATATGGAATCAGAAAAAAACCTCGAATAGCCAAGACGTTAATCAGAAATAAAAACAAAGCATGAGGACTCATGCTACCGGACCTCAGACTATACTATAAATCGATAGTGATCAAAACAGCATGGAACTGGCACAAAAACAGAGAGGTAAATGTATGGAACAGAATAGAGAACCAAGAGATGAACCCAGCTACTTAGCATTATTTGATCTTTGAAAATCCAATTAAAAACACTTAGTGGGGAAAAGATTCCCTGTTTAACAAATGGTGCTGGGCGAACTAGCTGGCAATCTGTAGAAGACTGAAAGTGGACCCACACCGTTCACCATTAACTAAGACAGACTCTCACTGGATTAAAGATTAAAACTTAACATGAAACTATAAAAATACTAGAAGAGAGTGCAGGGAAAACTTTTGAAGAAATCTGTCTGGGTGAGTATTTTATGAGGAGGACACCCCGGGCATTTGAAAAAGATACAGAAATACACTACTGGGACCTGATCAAACTAAAAAGCTTCTGCACAGCCAAGAACACAGTAAGTAAAGCAAGCAGACAGCCCTCAGAATAGGAGAAGATATTTGCTTGTTATGTTTTCTACAAAGGTTTAATAACCAGAATCCACAGAGAACTCAAACGTATTAGCAAGAAAAGAACAAGTGATCCCATCACAGGCCTGGCAATGGACTTGAAGAGAAACTTCTCTGAAGAAGACAGGGACATGGCCTACAGACATATGAAAAAATGCTTATCATCCTTAATCATCAGAAAAATGCAAATCAAAACTACTTTGACATATCATCTAACTCCAGTAAGATTATCCCATATCACAAAATCCCAAGACCAGAGATGTGGGCATGGATGTGGAGAAAGGGAACACTTCTGCATTCCTGGTGGGAGTGCAAATTAATACATTCCTTTTGGAAAGATGTTTGGAGAACACTTAGAGATCTAAAAATAGATCTGCCATTCAATCCTATAATTCCTCTACCAGGCATATACCCAGAAGACCAAAAATCACATCATAACAAAGATATCTATACCAGAATGTTTATTGCAGCCCAATTCATAATTGCTAAGTCATGGAAAAAGCCCAAGTGCCCATCGATCCACGAATGGATTACAAAATTGTGGTATATGTACACCATGGAATATTATGCAGCCTTAAAGAAAGATGGAGACTTTACCTTTTTCATGTTTACATGGATGGAGCTGGAACATATTCTTCTTAATAAAGTATCTCAAGAATGGAAGAAAAAGTATCCAATGTACTTAGCCCTACTATGAAACTAATTTATGGCTTTCATATGAAAGCTATAACCCAGTTATAGACTAAGAATATAGGGAAGGGGAAGAGAGAGGAATGGGAAGGGGAGGATTTGTGGAGGGAGGGTGATTGGTGGGATTACACCTATTACAAGGGTACATCTGAAACTTAGTAAATGTAGAATATAAATGTCTTAACACAATAACTAAGAAAATGACAGGAAGACTATGTTAACCAGTGTCATCAAAACATGTCAAATGGTCTATAAAACCAGTGTATGTTGTCCCATGATCACATTAATGTACACAGCTATGATTTAACAATAAAAAATAAAAATAAATTAAAAATAAACCAAAAAATAAATATATGGCACTTCCAAGATTGTGGGGCAGAATGATTAAGTCCCAACTCTAATTATGAGGTTATAAAGTTTTCACTAATCATGATTGAAGCAAAAGAACCATATAGAATACGAAATGTCATAAAGGTAAAAGAAAACCCAAATGTTCAAAACATTCTGACTCAGCATTCAAGGGAAAAAGAAACGGGAGAAAGTATGAAGAAGATATTTGCATGATAACTATGTACATGAAAGAAATTGTCAGTGGTGTCAGCAATATTTGGCTTATGTTGGTAGAAGAATATTTCCGTATTATGGCACAATTCTGTATCTATTTTCAAAAGTTTCACCCAAGGGCGGCGCCTGTGGCTCAGTGAGCAGGGCGCCGGCCCCATATACCGAGGGTGGTGGGTTCAATCCCAGCCCTGGCCAAACCGCAACAAAAAAATAGCCGGACGTTGTGGCGGGCGCCTGTAGTCCCAGCTGCTGGGGAGGCTGAGGCAAGAGAATCGGGTAAGCCCAAGAGTTAGAGGTTGCTGTGAGCCGTGTGATGCCACGGCACTCTACCTCAGGGCGGTACAGTGAGACTCTGTCTCTACAAAAAAAAAAAGTTTCACCCAAGATTAATTTTGAAATCTTTACCTTCACCAGGAAGAGAGTGCGATAGTGGAGACATCATCATAAGCAAGGTGTTGGTTTTTGCAACATCTGTGAGTGGGTTTGGATTATTTTAGATTTGAATAAGATTGTGTTTTGTAAATGGTGTAGGAGTAGCAGAAGTAAAGATGGGTTATTGTGAGATGAAAATTTAAAAAGCATATTTGATATGTCATATCATTGGTGGTGGCTTTTAAGGTCTAAGGTTCCTTTATGATAAATTTTTTTTCATACATATTTGATTTTCATTCTGCTATAGGTCTTTACAGACAAGAATAATTTTCATAAGGTAACAAAGAAAAGAAATATGCTGCTTCAGAGCTACACGGGGGGTGACAAACAGAGGATTTTTCCTACCTTTAGCACACATGCTAAGACATAGGGATTTTCACACCCAAGATCAATTTCAACTCCTGCATCCAGTTTTTCAATAATGTCTTTGCAGGAGTCACTGTCACCAGGGACCCAGAAGATGCCAGCCGTCAGGGGTCCCTTGGCGTTGAGGAAAAAAAGAACATCCTATGGGGAAGCAAAGAAAAAAAAAGGCACTTCATCTCCATGAACAAGGGGACAGGTACATGCCCTCTTTGGCCCTCAGAGTCTGAGATGTGCTAAGATAAAGGCACTGTAGGACTAGATCCAGACAGATGGCTAGAAGGATTAAACTCAATTTCCTTTGAGAGCAGAATGGTAGTTACCAGGGTAAGAGTGGTAGTGAGGTTAGGGGGATTTTTGGTACAAAGGTACAACATTTTAATTAGATGGGAACATTAAATTCAGGGGAGCTACTGTCTAGCAAGGAGACCTCAGTTAACAAGAATGTGTTGTATCCTTAAAAATTGCTGACAGTATTTTAAAGGTGTTCTAGTTTTCTTTCCGTCTTCTACTTGTACTGGAGGAAGAGAATGGCTTTGGAGAAAAGCAATCCATGAGATTCAAAACATAATTATTCTATGTTATGTACTATGGAACCTAGGGTAAAGTTTGGAGGTTCCAGAACATTTCTTATGTAGGGAGGATGATCTGATAATAACTGCCCCTTAAATGTCTTGTGAGAGCCAACGCCTAGTGGCTTGACTAGTGCCCAGCACTCATAGCTGTGCAATGTGGCATGCCATGCCATTCGTGTAGCACAGTGCTCACGGGTCACTCCGTTGTGTTTAGCAGTGATCCACTTCATGTATCCATTGCAGAGAATATAAACTCAGGGGCTTTCATTTCACCCATTTTGTGTTCAAAGTATAATTTCGAGAGACCGTACTTTTATGGTTAGACACTTGAAATACAAATAAAAATGTCTTCAGTCTTAAGAATAAGATTCAGTAGTCACTGCTCCTAATGTGATAATAGAAGACTTTCACAACCATGAGAGTTCATGAAAGGATTTCTGAGGGATAATGAAACATCTCTGTCTACAGAGTCAACTCATTAACACAAGCCACTTTATGTGACTCTTTCTTGTGGTCAGTTGACTAGATTATCTTTTCATATTATGTCTTCCTCATGAATTTCCAGTATTTAAATCATATTTTCTTTCTTTCTTTCTTTCTTTCTTTCTTTCTTTCTTTCTTTCTTTCTTTCTTTCTTTCTTTCTTTCTTTCTTTCTTTCTTTCTTTCTTTTTTGTAGAGACAGAGCCTCACTGTACTGCCCTTGGGTAGAGTGCCTTGAAATCACACGGCACACAGCAACCTCTAACTCTTGGACTTACGCAATTCTCTTGCCTCAGCCTCCCAAGCAGCTGGGACTACAACGACCACAATGCCCGGCAATTTTTTTTTGCTGTTGTTGCAGTTTGGCTGGGGCTGGGTTTGAACCTGCCACCCTTGAAATTAGGGGCAGGCGCCCAACTCACTGAGCCGCCCTAGATTTTCTTTTTGAACACAGAGTCTCCCTTTCTCACCCTCAGTAGAGTATTACAGCTTCATAGTTCTTAGCAACATCAAACTCGTAGGCTGAGGGAATCCTCTTGCCTCAGTTTTTCAATTTTTAGTAAACACAAGCTCTAAGTCTTCCTGAGGCTGGTCTCAAACTCCTTAATCCATCAATCCACCTGCCGAACCCTCCCAGAGTGTTAGGATTACCATTGTAAGCCACGAGGTGTGGCCTCCTACAACATTTACAACAGCTTTTTTTCCATTTATTGGCTAGGGTCAGGTTTGAACCCGCCACTTCGGTATAAGGGCCGGCGCTCTACTCACTGAGCCACAGGCACTGTCCTACATCAGATTTTTATACTCAAAATTATTATTAATACAGATCCTTAGACAAAACTAAGAGTTTTTACACTTTATCCATTTGGGGAAAGATTTCTCTCCCAGAACTCTCACTTGCCAAATCCCCTTCCATTATTTTACTATGAAAATGAGACTTACGTAGAGAGGTAAAGGAATATCGCCATAGTCGCAAATGTTCGGCAGGGCAACTCCGAAGAACTTCCCTAGGGCAGGAGAAGAAGATGGTGGTGACACAGGTGAGTTCTCCAGTTTAGTGCCAGAATGACAGCAGCAGGCCCAGTTGATGATACATGTTCTTGTAGATATCATGTGATCCAAATCTAACAATGGAATTGGATATCATTAGCAAAACTAGTTCATCTCACTTTCCCTTAGTACCACAGTTTCCATTTGGAAGTATGTTTGCTACAAAGGCTCAAAGACAGAAAAACTTCCCTAGATCTTTTGTCATTGACTAGTCAAACTCTCAGGTTACATTACAATAGTGTATAAATGAAAGAAGGCTCATAGAAAACATAATCAAATATTTGGGTTTCCCCTTTATTTCAGAAACATCATCATTCTGTTTACTTGAGTTTTGGTGGTAAATTGTCAAAGGTGAAAGAAAAGTTTTCCTTCCGGCTGAAAAAACTTAAAACAAAAAGTGTTGCATATAAACACACATATTTTCCCATTTAAATGAGGACTAAGCATGTGAAAAGGTTTGAATTTGATCATAAATAAATAATGGGAAAAAGAAAGTGAGAAGAGAAGTTGGGAAGGACAAGATGAAGGGAACAAAGAATTGAAGGAAGAGAAAGACAAAATGAATGGGAAGAGAATAAAGAATAAGAGGAAGAGGAAGGGAAGGAGGAGATAAGTTATTTCTGCTAAGATGTTCCACAGAAAGAGTGTTTTGTTACCTGATGTCCCACTCTACTATTAAGAACACAGACAGGAAGTTAACGTCCTACAATTTTTTTTACTTCCTTTGATACTACAAATACTTTCATGTTTCTTTTCAGTTACCAACATTAAAAAGTATGTTTCAGGAAGCAAGAATGGATGCAAACTTGAGACTTGCCCTTATAAATGAAGTTTTTTATTTCACAGAAAAGGAGACTAATCATGGTGGGAATAAAAGCAAGCACAGGAACAAATAAATTTTCGTAAGGGAAGAACCCACTACCAAAGGCATTCAGAGGGACGTGTATCACCACTACCCAGTAGCACACAGAAGCACAATCTTGAAGGCATTTGCATGTGATTTGTATTTGGAATGGACAAGATTTTGACTGATAGAGAATCTACCATAGTGTCTTGCATAGATGAAATACTCAAGAAGTTACTATTGAACAAAACTAGAAAAGGAAGTGAAATTCTATTAGAAATATAAAGCATAAACCAAATAGTCAGAAAGAAGAAAAGTCAACTGGAAGATATAATTTTGGGATGCCATAATGTAAAAGTGTTTTTGGTATCATCTGTGCCAAATTTTATTTTCTCTGAAACCTAGAAGATATGCACAAGATTTGATACATAAAAAGCTAGCTCTCTTGAGGTGACACTTCCTGGAAAAGTGGTTAAGCCCTGCTACTTCCCCACAACACATAGAAACAGGTAACAAGTGTACGCTCTGGAAAACAAACACAAATCAACTCACTGGAAGGCCGTAAAGTGACCCAGACAACGTAGAACTAGAGGTGTAAGTTTGACACCTAGACAGGGGAATGTGATATCACTGGACGTGTATTACATTTCTAGAGGTTTTAGTCTGAAGGCAGGCCTCAGGGTAGTGAGAGTGAATAAAATGCAGAGAGAGACCTCTTCTCTTGCAGGCTTGAAGATCTAGTGAAGCAAAACAGAGGTACCCACAGCAGCTGCAAAGGGAGGGGGGACCCCAGAAAGAGAACACCTGATACTGAAAAAGACAAACATTGTGAGTACATCCTGCCCAAAGCTCTGGATGACCCTTGAAGCTTGCATTTGTAGAGCAGATTCAAACTAGCCTGCAATTATGGTTCTTGGAACGAAACTGTGAGGAGCCATATGACGAGGCTGTCCCCAGTCATGGGTGGGCCCTATTTCGCCAGTAAGAACGAAAGAAAATCAGTCATGAAACTCTGGCTGTGTGACATTCTTCTTTATGACACCAAACAAAGCTACCCAGAGAAGATCTTTAGCTACCACCATTCTCTGATAATGAAACAGTGAAGGAGATGGTCTTCTGGTGCAGGACATAGCCAGCAGTGTCAAATGCTAATCTTAAGAAAGTCTTCCGTATTGTTCAGAAGACTTGCTAATGTGTCTTAGCATTTCATATCCTCAGAATAACCTATTTAAATCAAATACTTTAAAAGTAGTGAAAAGATAAACATATTAATGTCATTTTGGTAGATGGTTTTAACATTATTCTGCCAGATCATCTGCACTTCCCTTTCTTGGGATGCAGTAAGTGCATCACCGTATTCATATACTCTGGTGTGTAGCTCTTTGCCTCTGGGGTAAGGAATCCACATAGACTCCTGATTCAGAAACTTGTTTGGGCAATCGACTTACCCTCATTCCTCATTATTAAAATTAATTTTGAAAAGGAATTCTTCAGAGGCTTAATGATAGGATTATTTGAAATATGTCTAAAAAGTACTACTTTGCCCAGGGCATGGGTCACAGCAATCTTTCTTTCAGCTGTCAAGATAGGAATCTTCTCCTCCTCATAAGAGGACTTCCCCTCAGCATCCATTGGATTTCACAGCCTTCAAGAGGAATGCAGACAGGAAGGACTATCAAAAATGCTAATCTAAAGTACTTTCCTCCTGCCTTAATATTCCTAAAGCTACCTTTTCCAAAAGTAGAAAACAAAATCTCAAATACAATAACGGGTTCCTGTGTCTTCAGCAATGTCAATCTGTGTAAATGTCTGTTTTCATATGTACATTAATGTGTATGTTTGATAGTTGTACTCAGTCTGGTTAGCTCATAGTTAACCTCATTTTGTTCTTTCTACAACTGTCAGAGTTGATCTTCTTTAGCTTTCACAAACTTTTTAGGAAGAATGCTCTGATAACTTCTATGGCAGTGATAGTGTGAATGTTGACAGAAGATAAAGTGGAAATTGAATCCTTTCCTTTATCTTAAATATCTTTGTGGTATACGGTATCTGTTCTGAGAGTTCAGGTTGCCTCTGGGACTGAGAAAAGCATTCAGTAACATTCACTATCTTGCATAGTTTCTAATGCATAGCCTTTCCTTTCTCATTATCAACATTTGATAACAACTTGCTGTTACTATAAACATCATTCAGCTAACTGAATTCATGTGAATCTAGATTCCTTGAATAAATCTGGTAAGATTGAGAGTAATGTTTACTTTGATGTTTAAATAAGGCTACTGAATATTAAACAAGGCTTAAAACTTCATGCTTACATGACAATAATCATAAAAATTACAACTTTATTTAGGAAATTTATTCTGGCCATCTAAATCCCCACAGGAAGAAAATCTCCAATTTTCTCAAAAGTGGAAAACATGAAAGAGAACCCTGCAATGACAGGGAAAGGAGATCCGAGGAACAGGTGATTTTATGCTAAAAGACAAATATTAAATGAGGAATCTAACAAAATTCTACAATCCAAGAGAGAAACATGCTCAACTAATGGTCAATTCTTGTAAAATGATATCAGTATTTGGCAATTCCTATGGGTGAAAGATGTTTGCAAGATGAGATTTCAAAAACTCATTACAGATGAGATTATTTGCCATCAATGTTGATGATTAGATCAACATTGAAACGCTATCTCACAAGCATTCACTTCTCATTTGTAGACCCGTGCTATAAAAAGTTGCACAAAATGGTTAATATTTTAAATTCCATCAAGCAAGAATTGTGTAAGTATTTAGGTAAAATAGCTTTGATATTTTGTATTGACCTGCAGTTTTACTAGCTAGTTCTACACGGAAAACTTTGCCAACTTTGATTCAAATTGTGTTCTATAAAGCATTCTATACCCAATGGCTCTATATTAAATAATGTGTAAGTGGCTGTATGGTTTTGCAGTTGCACAGGAGATGTGATCCTCTGGGAGACCTTGGCAACATCGGTCTATAAATATTCCATCCCTGAACCCATTTAGCATCAATCGCCTAATGTGTGGTCACTATTATCCTAATTTCCAAGAGAGAGAACCAAAGAGAGGATGCTATCAATTTAGCAAATCATCAACAAACCTGAGAAAAACTCCTACAGTCCCTGACCCCCAGTTATTAGTCAAACTCATTAAACTAAAACTGACAAGGGATCTAAAAAGGTAGTTTTGGACAACATCGGTATTAAGGTAGAGGAGTAGGAAAGACTACTCTTTTGAGGCTAGCTATTTTCTTTGTGTGTCTTGTGAGCATATGGCAGGTCTATGAATTTTTTCATTCAATCAGTAAGTCCTTACTTGTATGTGTCAGGCACTGTTCTAGGTATTTGAAATATAGAAGTGAACAAAAAGACCGAAACCTCTGCCTTCTTTGAGCTCACAATTTCATGGATGAAAAACCATAGTATCTCTATAATATCTCATCAAATGACCTAATAATACAAAATGACCCAAGAATGATAGCAAAAAAGCTAATGGTCCAAAAACCCAATATGCCATCAATAAAAAAAGATGGATAGTGCAAATTCAATTTATGTAAATATAGCCGAAGTCCACAAGATGAGGACGTCTGTGATGGCTGATCTACTGATTTACCCATCGCTTAAGTGAAACATACAGCATGAAGTCAGACCATCAATAGAAAGTGGCAGGTAGCTGGGTGTTTGGAAAGCATCTGTGTTCCCAGCAACTCAAGAGGCTGAGGCAAGAGAAACACCTAAGCCCAAGAGCTGGAGGTTGATGTGAGCTGTGATGCTACCGCACTCTACCAAGGGTGAAAAAGTGAAAGTCTGTCTGTAAAAAAGAAAGAAAGAGGCAGGAGTTGGATGTGCATGTGTGTGGGGATGTGTATAATGAAGTCGATTCAAGTAGTCTGAAACTGCCTCAGAGAAATCAAGCTAAGAATACCCAGTGGAGTGTTCAACTAAAATTGGTCTTTAGTGATACCAAGCTACCCTGATATTGTATAATTTCTTCTAGCGGTGCTTAGACTTTAACCAGACATAGCATGTTTCCAGGAAATAATTAGGAAAGCAAGTCAAGAAAATACAGGTTATCTGGAAGACATAGAGTCTCATGATAATATTAGAACTCAAGTTGGCTAAGGAGGGAATGAAAGATGGGAGAGGCTCACTCAGTAATTCAAGGGGCCACCTGGACCTTGTGATTTATGAAAGAAGAGACTGGTTGAAGAGGACAGATGTCTTTCTACATCTTCCCCAAGACATCTACATTTGTACTTCACACAAGTGAGAAATAAATAACTGCTCTGTCAGATAAAATAAACAATATGAGGGAACTAATGGGTGTAGAAAATGGTAGAGCTCAGTAGGTTGAAAAGGAGGCAGAAGGAATCCAGTCTTTCCATACGGAATAAGTCAGGGAATGACATCTGGGTGAAGAGAAGAGAGGGCACTTACAATGCTCTTTGTCCAATAAAATGTTAAAAACGTGGGGGGGAACAGGAAATTAGATTCACATTGCTGTTGCAATTATTTGAGAAACTATAAATAATGTAGCCCAATAATAAAATCATAAATTAAACAATTTAAATGTGCTAGAGGAGGTACTGTTTAAAAGGCCTCTGGTGTATATTCCCACTTAAAGCAAGAAAAGCCTTTATAATGACTTCTGATATAATCTGTTTTCTCTAAATGTGGATAGCATATAGCTTTTTATTAAAGTAGTGTTATTCTACGATAAGGTTAATTCACTGTGAGAAATGTTTTTGTTAATGCCACATACTTTGGATATTAGAGAGATAAAGAACTTCTGAATTTCATCTGAAGCCCAGTTGATTATTATAATCTGTCACATGTCAGGAAGTGCTTCATGCCTTGTGTTTAAACTTCATATTCCTTGAACCTGAGTTTGCTCATTTGTAAAATGCAATATCACTGTTCACTGGATAGCCTAGTTACTTCAAACCGACAAAGGACTGCAGAAATTCAGCATCGATATTCTACCCTCCCACTCATATTTTTCTGTTACTACTTTCTTCTGTTTCTGATAGAATCTTACTTCTGACTGAAGTTTTATGTCTCATATATAGACTAGGATAAATTAGGATGTCGGTATGTTGAATATCACTTTTAGCATTCTCAACTTTGGATGATGTACATTGTCAATCCCTACTAGATTATTAGGCTTAGAAGAGACTTCTGTGGAAGACTCATCTTAGCCTCCACGTAATTATCAGTACAAGGGGCCAGGTTGGGCATCACAATCTTCTAGTACCCATCACTGACAGCCTCCTGTGAGAACGTGACCACTCGGGGGAACACACGGTAGGTGTGTATCACGGTACAAGTAGGCAAAGAAGCACTGCAGAATTTACTTAGTGCCTTGGACTCTGCAGTAGGCACGAGGGAAAGGGAACAGAACGGTGAAGAAAGAAGGGAAAGATCATATTGCCATGAACTCCTAGTTATAAGCCAGGCATGCCTATTGCAGATGTATAAAACTGTCCTGTCCTAAAACTTCAGCTTTCCTTTAAAAACTATAGTATGTTTGAATGAAAAATGTACCTGATGTGATCTAACGAGATGTCTGAGTCGTTGCCTTTGTACTAAATATGTGTTGCAAAATGACCTGATTGATTTAGGCTTGAACTGGCTTGATTTAGGCTTTCCTCTTACTGCTTCCTGAAAGAGGACTCTGAAAGAAGAGGAGCAACTCACCTCGGTGTTGCTGGGCTGCAGCCCAACATTTTGGCTTGAGGCTGAAATGGCACTGTATTTCTGGAGGGAGCTCTTCCATAAGGGAGAGCTCTTGGAAGGTCAAAGTGCTGGTTGTGAACTTTGGTCCTCTCCTCATGAATTCACTGTCTCGAAGGTGACTCATCAGTATTCCGTATGGGTATTCGTGTCCTACACAGAAAAATCTAAGTGTACATTTCAGACTGACTGGTGCTGTCACCAGGTGTGCTACAAACAGAACATACTGCCCTTACTCCTGGAACTTTTGTTTGAAAGAACCCTTTTGTTGACTAAATGATCATTTGCATGCTTGCAGTTAGAGATGCCTGCATAAGGCTGGTGGTCCTTCCATAGTAGTTTGAAGAGCAATTAGGGAGGAATTAGTACCTTAAGGCTACCTTGTTTGGAATAAATATGGAGATGATTTGGGGAGTTACATAATGTTGAGCCTTCCTGTGTTTGGATGTGAAAACATTGAAAGGTATTCTTGTTTTTTCTTTGACATTAACCAGGCATTCACTCTACCTCTCACACTAGTATAATAAGGGTCAAAAAAGGAACCATTAGCGGCTAACGTTACATAAACAAAAGGAACAAGGAACATTACACTATGTCAAGCATCACTATCTTTACTATTATCTACCATATAATGTCTGTCTGTGAAAGACTTTTAATGACTCTTTATAGGTTGCATAATTAGTCACTCAATAGTAATGGAACTGGCTTGATTTAGGCTTTCCTCTTACTGCTTCCCTTTGAGGTTGCTTTTCCCAGGTAATGATCAGAATAAAGTGATCAGGGCATTAGAAACACAATAAACAGATACAAAAAGAAATTTACATACTAGACAAACTAAATCCTAGTCACCTGACTACAATGAGATTGTGGTTGTCACACTTTAAGTGATTGCATTCTCTTAGTGTCATCCTCAAATACCATTGTGCTTTGACATTTTAAACTGCAGAGATTATGTTCCCTTCTATTCCTCTCTTATTAATGAATGTAATTCCCTGAACACTAACTCTTCCTTTCCACCTGGCATAGGCACAAAATGCAATGTTCCATTCCTATCAATTACTACAGCAACATTCAGCAAATGGAGCACAAGGAGTTTTCCATAACAGCAATAAAACAAACTCATTTATCAAAATAGGAAGCTGGTAATCTACAAGGGATGTGTGCAAGTCACATTACAATTAAAATGTCAAATAAAGAACTTTTGCAAACCCTTACCAACAAGGGGATATCTTTCCTTTTTCTTTCCAGAATTTACCCACAACTGGTAATCTGTGTCTGAGCCCTTGGAGATAAAAGAATTGAAAGTTATAATAAATCTTTCAAGCTTGTTGACTAAATGAGGACATAGTTTGTGACATTGTATGCTTTGCAAAAGGAAAATTATGGATACTATAAATTCTTATCATGTTGAAGAGGATGGAGATGGATTCTGAAGATGTAAATGCCAATTCCTAGAACTAGTGTCTCTTTCCCCAGCCCCCCGTAGAGGACTCAGGAATCCTGCTTTTCTCCATCCAGTGATGGCTCAGGATCCATGAGCTGAAGTGGAGTCAGGCCCTCATTGTATAGGCAGGCCATAAAATGTCAAATTGGAGGTCGGCTCACTAACAAAAAAAGAACAAACTTCCTGTTTCTAAAAGGTGAATTTCCTCTTGAAAGCCTGGACTTTTTTAATATTGAAACTTCTCAGAGAATACTGGACATCCAGTACAGCTCTGAAAAGACAACCTTGTTATCCAGAAAGACACAAATGCTTCTGTGTCTGTGATGACAAAGTAAAAAGGCAAATGCTGATTATTAGCTCAGCTACTTCTGAGCAGAAGAATTACCAACAGGCTTTGAGAAGATAGGTAGCTGGCAGAGTTTCCACTGGCTTGAGTATGGTTAAGTCCAGCACTGAGGACAGAAAAGAACAAGAATTCTACCTAGAAAATAACCCTAGTAGTCACGGAAAACAATACAATCGTTCACTGTTACAGTTAGGACCCAACAGCACTGTGAACTCCACTTGAAAAAACATTATACTAATTCATCAGATTTTGCTGAATCCTCTAGGAAGGATAAAATAAAAATGGCTCCAATACAGCTAGAATAGAGAAAACTGTTGGCAATATTTCATATCCTAGCCTTGAAATTCAGATTAAAAATCATGGCCTACCTTTATAATGGAGAATTCTAGCTCTGATGAATATCTTACAACCACTCCCCTTTGCCTCCACAAAACATTCAGTTTGTGACATTGTCCCTGCCATGTCTCCTGGCTAAAATTTTGAATGTATATATGAAGAGTGTAACTGGGTTATAGCTTTCATATGAAAGCCATAAATTCATTTCATAGTAGGGATGAGTACATTGGTTACTTTTTTTCCATTCTTGAGATACTTTCCTAAGAAGAATATGAAAATATGTCAAATGGTCTATGAAACCAGTGTATGGTGCCCCATGGTCACATTAATGTACACAACTATGACTTAATAATAATAAAAAAACTTTAAATAAAAAATAAAATAAATAAATTTGAAGAGAAATCTAACACAATCTATTGTTTCCTGTGGCACCTGAAGACAAACTAAAAATCCCGTTCAATAGCTATCACCAAATATCCTCAATTCTTATTAAAAGTAATAGACATTTTTCCTGAAAAGCTTGACCATTTTATTCAAAGGTTAAGAGTCGGATAAGAAAATAAATCATGTCATTCATCTTCCTTTCTACTCCTGAAACTATCTCCTCCCTTAAATATAGGTGTAAAGAATAAAAATCAATGCAGAGGTGCCTGCTTTACTCAGTTCATATACATTTAACTATATTACAAATCTCATGTAAGAAAGAAAGCAGATTTCTTATCCAAAATTTTGGTTGTCCTATGGTTTAGTCTTTCTTTTTTCAGTGTGATAATGAGGGTAACAAATAATTTAGTTACAATGTTTGCATTGCTTTGGTAAAGTCCCTGATGTAGTTGTGCCTTCCTATAGCACCACAAACAAGCAAATCAACATACATATAATGATATCATGGTGTATCTTAGGTGTGCATTATGTCATATAATAGCATTAGTGTGCTCTAATATCGGAGAACCTCATTTGAGGAATGGCATTTTTACAGTGATTCCTTTAGTTTCTTTTTTTTTTTTTTAATTCATTCCCTTTAACAAAAGGTACTCTTTCATTGTATGCTCTTTATATAATGGATAGAGACACAATGAGAAAACCTTCCAGTTCTCTTTCCTCTACCTCATCTTTGAATACTCTCATCTTCTCTACTACTACAATTTCAAAACACTCACCTGTGTCACAGAAAATGGAAAGGGACAAAAACTAAAGGCAAAGCAGAAAGGAGTATGGTGTACACACTACAGCTCTTTGAATCTAGTGTCTAACACAAAAATTGTTTTTTTATTTCCTGATTTATTAGAGGTACTAGCCAGCTCATTCTCAGGATGTGTTGTCACCCAATGTTACTTTATGTAAAATGGTACACTGAGAAAATCCTTGAGAATTGGCCTTTCTGAGACTGATTGAACCTTGGAGAAATAACAGGATAGTTGCATGGAGGAGCAGTAGAAATATAGCGTCATGTAGGAAGGAGAAAAAGGAGTTCAAACTCTGTCAACACGGATCTGACATAAAAATATTATATTGTACAATTCTCATAGTACAATCAAGGTGCATATTATTTTTGAAAATTATAGTCCAATCTCATTCTACCCGCAGTTTACACGAATCTAAAATAAGACTGGAAGAATGCCACCATGTATTAAGCTAATATTAAAGCTTATTCATTTTAATTTCTACATTTTAAGGGACAAAGTAATGGTATCTTTAATAATCAGGTGTCTTCTGATGAAAGGGATAAGATTACTATGAACTTAAAATATCAGTGTGTTTCTAATTAAGATCATCCAGCAGAGTAACTTACGGTTACTCTTAGAATTGAAAAAACCATCTTCACAACTTCTTTGGCCGTGTGTGAGTTCTTTACTCTTATGGTTTTATACTGTAGGAAAAAAGAAATGAGAAATGTAGCTGTGAATAAAGATTTTAAATCAACTGAAGAAGTAGTCTTGATTTTTTATGAAAAGAGTCAATCACAAGCTTCAGTAGAACACAATTGATAATAATTTACATGTATTCCCTTATAAATTGTACCTTTTAATATAATATTTCTCTGAAATTTAAAGTTGTGTGGCCGAAAAGTATTAAAGCTTAAGCAAGTAAATAGGGGACCAAATGTGTTTTTGGCACAGTACAGGGATACAGCTCCCAATCAAAGTAAAATCAACAAACAAGGAAAAATCCACACTGCCTCATTTGTATATTTGTTTTCCCATAACGTAATGGGGAAAGTACAGAGAAAGCTGAACCTTTATTCTTTTCCTGAGTACTGGTTTTACAGTCCAGGCTTTTATTTCCTTGAAAGGCTTAAAGACAGTTTAGGCAAAACATGAATAATAACTGTTCACAAAAATATATTTACATTTTTATTGAGAATTTTCTATGTGTCAAACACTGTGGCTACTTTCCATAGCCAATCCCTCTCATAGAAAGAATTGAAAATTTAAGATATCTCTGTTCTATTAACAACTCTACCATAGAGTCTATGATCTGTCTGTCATAGGTATATGCTAAACAATAGTAAGAAACACTTATTTAAAAAGGAGATTTAAAAAAAAAATCAGCAAGACTCAAGCATATCATTGGACCTTGCAAAATTCCAAATAGGCAACAGTCAAATCGAGAAAAATGATATGTTATAAAGGAAAGAAATATTTTTCCATATACCTAAGTTTTATAACAAATCAGTTATTTGGGCTATGTTCATGATAGAGAGGGCCTTAAATTTACAAATAAGTATCATAAATGAGAATATAATGATATTTTAAAGATATGATAATAAAGCTAAGGAAAATCTACAAATAATGTATCACTTATTTCTCCATTAACAGTAATTCTTTTCCATAAGCCAATTATTTCACATGACAAATTGGTTCTAAAGTTGTTTGTTAAGAAATTTTTATTTATATAAAGGATTTGAAATGTATCTACTTCAAATCATAATCTTGGTATCGTCAAGGATTATGCCAAATTGAATGAGAGCACAACAGGGAAGATTTGATTACACCTACAGTGCATGTTACAAGGGTACATGTGAAACTTAGTAAATGTAGAATATAAATGTCTTAACACAATAACTAAGAAAATGCCAGGAAGGCTATGTTAATCAGTGCGATGAAAATATGTCAAATACTCTATAAACCCAGTGTAGGGTGCCCCATGATCACATTAATGTACACAGCTATGATTTATTTAAAAAAAAAAAAAAGATTTGAAGCCCCAACCCAGAGACTTTTTTGCCTGACGTGTCACAGGAATGTTAAATACTGGGCTTTGACTTAAGAATTGATTTTAATAAAGGTTTCTGCTTTTTGTTAAGTCTAAAACCAATCCATTTAAAAAAATTATCTTATGGAGTTTTTTATAAAGTAAAGCATCTATCTTCCCAATTACCTACTTAATAATAGTTTTTCTTATTAATTGGCATACATGTTCAGAATCATACTTACAGAAAGTGTACATGCCCACATGCCTTTGTGGTAGACTAAAAAAGTGAATTTCACCTGACAGAGCTCTCTAGCTAATGAATAACAAAAACAAACGAACAAACAAACACAAATGGATAAGGTGCTATTTGGTTGCACAATAGCAGTATTCACTGACAGGTTGTGCACAGCTAAAGGAAGAAGACAGTACTTCCCCTTCAAGTGCTCCTAAGTGGGGGAATCACTCTGCAAGCAGAGCTCCTCAGAGAGACGCTTGCCATGAAATCTGCTTCAGAGAGCAATGGACAGAGTGTGTCAAATCATCCATGACACTCTAGGGGACTAGTGGTATCAACAGAGCACCCGACCCACCATATCTTTCATCTTTTCCTAACTGAAGAGTGGAACATCATTCCTTTCTCAAGAACTCACATTTTAAAAAAGTGTTCCAAAAAATTTATGGGGTTTTCTTTGAATATCCTCTTGTGACAATAACAAACCACCATACCAATTGAATCAAATCAGATGGTAATAACAATATATTTATTTCCACTTTTCTACAGAAGATCTCTGTACTTTAGTGCCTTAAAAATTTGAGTATTGCACTCAAGAAATCATATCTGGCATATGGGTCTTGTTCAGAACATTTGAATAAGTTTTGCTTTTTAGCCAAAACATAGCCATTCTTCACTTCATAGTTTTCCACAAATGAAACCATTTTGTGTGCTAGAGCTGTGGTGAACTATGACAGGATATAGTATCATAAGATTATTCATAAAATTCCATCTAATTCATCATTGATAACATCCTGGATTTTGTAGTAAAATCAGTCATCAATTATATATTATAACTACAGTTAAACAATATTTATTTGACCCATGTTGCAAAAAATTGGGGCAGAAAAATCCTAATCCCCTAAAAATGTCACCTTTCCCACATCATTCACTTATTAACCTGAACAATTCAATCCATAACAACTCAAAAAACACACTTTTCAAAACCACTTTTTACTTCAGAATTGACAACTTGGAAAAAATTCTTTATAATAATAGGAAATAATAATAAATAATAATAGGAAATAGCTCTTTGTGGAAATATCTTTACTACCATTCCCTGCAGCTGCTGTTGATGAGATCCAGGAAACAGTCGTGCACAGAAACTAAAGAAACCTCTGACAGGCGGTGTTCCTTCCGAGTGTAAATGTCAAATACTGTAGCTAAGATAAGCTTCTCTTGCTTCCTGTCCTCCAGAGTTTGCTTTGCATAGATACAAAGACATAGATACACCTAGGACATCGCATTTTTCCCTGTGCTACACACACACAGTCCACCTGTCTGCCTGTCTGTCTCTCTTACATGCATTATCCCCAGTAATGTGATTTATGCAGAAACCTGGATTTAAATGTACTGCCTGATAATCACTTACATGGACACAATTGGCAACATCTTGAGTGTAGATTTTTAAGGGAATGTTCTTTGGGTCATCTTTGACTTTTTCCAGATCGATGTTCCTAATCAAATGCAAACACTGAGTTAGATGGAATTTGCTGAGAGATTATTTTCAAAATCAATCTGCTTTGCTAATATATTCAATATCCTCATGTGCAATGCTTATAGACATAAGATAAGACTCAGCAAAATCAGATCGCTTTCTAGGTTGGAAGAAAATAAACAGAAATTGGGATGTTGGACTAAGGCGCATAAAAGAATAGGGGCCTCCCTGTCTAGTGAGGTTTAAGAAGCATAAGCAGGTTAAGGCAGCTCTGGGTAACATTTTATCCTTATAGCTTCCCTGCCTTCTCTGGACAGGTCCACACCATACTGATAACAACAGAAGCATATGTAATACTTGGCAAGGGCAAAGCAAAGCAATGACATTTTGCCTCTCATGTTGCTCTCCGACAGAGTGCAAATCGTGAATACCTCTTTCTTGGGGAGGAGAAGGGGAGAGGAAGGAGGGAAGAACTATGGTTCTGACAGATGAGCCTAAATCTACCATTGAAATCTATATACAAAATGGTGGGCTAAAGAATTGGCTTTTGAGGTACTCAGCAAAAACTCTCCAGATATGGGAACTTAATACACACACTGAGGAAACTGTTAGTCCCAATTAGAAGACAGGAGGTGACAGGAAGGGGGGGAGGATATTCTTGACTACTTTCTGGCTAACATAAAATAACTAGACCTCAATGTTCTGAACAGTAATAGTCTCCTTCCTAGAAAGTAAGCCAAACATGTAAGAAAAGAACATATAAAGCGAGTAGTAGCTCCCAAATACTCCATACAGTACCTTATTTTCAGGACAAATGAACAATTTCTACTTAAGAGAAGAGAACAATCTGGGGCACATCTCTGCAGGAAAGGTTGAATTCATTTCTTGCATCATAAAGATTAAAACTATATATGCTGAAAAACATACCACTGAAGAAGAGAAAGCCATTTGTCTTTTTCCTGTGAAGAACTGCAATCAGAGAAAATACAGGAGGAAAATCACACAAACTACTCAGGCTAGCATATTGAAGATTGTCAATCCTGATGAAAATAGAAACAGCCTGCTGTTACTGACATAGCTGCACATGGAAGATGCAACCTCAGCATAACTGTGTTCTGGAGATGCCCAAAGGGAAAATGTCCTTTTGGAGAAATTTCAAAATCAACTCTAGTTATAGTAAATTATTTTTTATGGATTCTACACAGACCCTCTGTTTCACTGAGTTTCTACAAGTGGTTTTATATGAGCAAGGGTGGTAGCTCTTACAGTGCCAAGAATACTTGATTTATAATCCAACACTTGGTTTTCCCACATCTGTAAAGCTGGATTAGTTATCTCAATTGTACTGTGTTTGTAGTTTAAAGCATCATGCGATGGAAAGTATGCCTAATATTGAGATTAAAGGGGTGAAGGCGAAATTTGGCATATGAACGAAAATATCTTGGCTCAGCAACCAAAATGTTTTCAGAGATGTCAACATTTAAATACATACTGAAGAATTATAATTTAGCAAATGAGTTCATAGAAAACTTATCTTCAAGTAATACAACCTGTTTAAGCTCAATTCATTTTGAATTAAATGGCTATTAATAGTTTTCTCCAGCTGTATTTAATTCTTAAACTTATAAATAAAATGAACTTTAGACCAATGTGGTCTTCTCTGAAACCTTCTCGCTAATCTCTTCAGAGAAATTGGAAACCTTAGTTATTTTCTTGATCCAACAAAATCCACTTCAGAAGTATTTGTATTTTTTTCTGATTTTTGTTTCTTTGCAACATTCTGCATAAGCAATATCTCAGAAGTGGCCATCAGAAAGCACATAGCATCTTGTCAACCAATAGTTAATGATGCAAACTCCATCTTTCATCAATTATTACATTTTCTTTTTTAAAACGCCCACATTTTCAGAGTTCATGTCAAACCTCGGGTTTATTCAGTGTTGAGAATATATGAGACATATTCTTTATACCCACTCACTTTATTCAAAGAAATTAAAAAAACTTTCATTTTAAGAGACTTAGTAATTTTGTAACTTTTATTTGACAAATAACATGTATAGAGAATTCTGCACAAAGCTAAAGTGTAACACACCTCCATGACCACCATCCAGATTATGAAACAGACAATCACCATGGAAGGTCCACTGATGTTCCTATTCAGCCTGTGGTTGTCACCATTCCTACTTTCCATAGCAGAGAATAGTTTGCTTGTCTTGGTACTTTCAGTAAATATAATCATACAGTATGTGCTGCTTTGGACCTAGCTGCTTTGATTCCACATTACATTTGTGAAATGTATCTGGATTACTGCCTGCAGCTTTAGATCATTACTTCTCATTGCTCTATGGTGTTCACTAGTTTGACAACATAGCATACATTGCTTCAAAAAATAAATTACCAACTGTGTCAGGCAAACTCTATAATCTTCTTATTTGTGTAAACTTCTTAGGTTTTCCCTTCCTCTTGCTCTATCCTACAATCAAGGAGTTATTTTCTTTCATAGTTCTTAATATCATACCATTTTACAGGATAAAAAACAAAAGTGCTCTAAAAGGAACGGTTATCTTTGAGTTTATAAAGACACTTTAGCTCTCTGTTGGTAAAAGCACTTAAGACATTGAAAAATATAATACTAATATTCAGAAGGGAAAGAAGTTTGTCTTAAAGGTAAGAAAGTAAAGACATATTGGAATATTATCTCAAATGATGGAGGACATTAAGTACTTTCTTGCTGAGGGCAAGCTGGGGATCATGTCACTCAAATAAGCTCTCTTTAGGGGGAAAAGGAGCCCAAGAAAATGCTTTTCAAGAGCAATTATCAGAAAAGCCAAAACTCCACACCTTTTTGTAAGAAAATAATCTTAATTTTAAAATAATGGCAGATTTTAAGCAAAGTAATAAAAATAAGATGGAGAGCCCCTGCATCCTTCTCACCCACTTTAACTTTCCTCTAATGTTATCCTTTTACAATATCATGACTATTTTTTAAAGCTAAGAAACAATATTGGGACACTATTCTTCAAATAAAGTAAGTTCTTGACTTTATTCAGACATCACTGGGTTTCCATTAATGTCCTTTTTCTGGCCTAGGAGCTAATCGAGTATCCATAGTACATTTAATTATCATGTTTCCTTAGAAATTGAGAGGGAGGGGAAGGAGGGGTGGAGGATGGGCAGAGGGTGGGTGATTTGTTGGATAACACCTGCAGTGCATCTTACAAGGGTACATGTGAAACTTAGTAAATGTAGAATATAATTGTCTTAATACAATAACTAAGAAAATGCCAGGAAGGCTATGTTAACCAGTGTGATGAAAATTTGTCAAACTCTTTATAAAACCAGTGTATGGTGCCCCATGATCACATTAATGTACACAGCTATGATTTAATATTAATAAAAAAGGGCATTTAAATGGTGACATGTATTTATACTTCTAAATAGCCCCCACTTTTCTGTAGTAGGAATGAAAAGCTTGGGTACTTTAAAACTTTGTACTTGTCATTTTTCTGCATTACTTGAATTTTTAATCATGATTTTATGTTATTTTTATGAATATAACAAATAAATTATGTGACCAGGGCCAAAAAAAAAAAGAAAAGAAATTGATCTATGACAGTTTCTCAGTCTTTCCCTGTTTTTGCCTCTTTACTTTTATAGTTTTGAGGTATACTGGTCAGTGATGTTGTAGAATGACTCTCAATTTGTGTTACTTCAATGATTTTCTCATTATTAAAATAGAATTATGTTTTTCTATGGGGGGGAGAGGACCATGGAGGTAAATTGCTTTTAACATGACATTAGATCAAGAAGTACATGATATCCACATGCCATCACTGGAGATATTAACCTTGACCACTTGGTTCAAGAGACATTGTTTGAGCAATAAAGTGTATATAAAACTTGTTTCCACATTCCCCAACCCCTCCTTTCTTATAAAGCTTCATGAAAATTATTTGATTAAAAAGGTTGTGTGGTCACAACAATCACAACAAATAGATTCTCTGTACATGGAACTCCAAGGAGGTCAAGCAATAGAAAATAAGGATATCTATGGCTGTCTGCCATGAAAAACAAGACATGCAAGGAAAGATAAAAACATATGTTCTTTCCAAATAAGTTCTTAAAATCTAGACTTAACCTCTTTTATGTTTACAGGGATGGAGCTAGAAAATATTTTTTCTTGGTTAAGTATCTCAGGAATAGAAAAAATATATATCCAATGTACTCAGTACTACTGCGAAACCAATTTATAAGGACTCACACTTGCATATGAAAAATGAACCACAACTCTAGCCTAGGATGAAGGAGGAAAGGAGAGGGAGAGGGGAAGGGAAAGGGTTGTGTTGATAGAGGGAGTATTAGTAGGGGAACCACACCTATGGAGCACATTGCAAGTACAAGTTGGTTCTATCAGGTGAAGAACACAAATGTCTAAACGTTTTAATTGGGTAAATGAAGTGAAGGCTATGTTGATTAGTGGCAGTAAGCATTCCAATTTGTACCTATACTCAACACATTGAGTCCAAAAATGCCATAAATGTGTTCATGATTTGTGCACCAATAACTTAATTAAAAAAAAAAAAGGAAAAAACAAAAACTCTTGTGGATGGCACTAGTGCAGAGTAGAATGCCATGATATCCCTGTCTTTACTAGAGAAGGTTAACAGCTTGAAAAACTTTAGTCCTTTGGCTTTTGGATGAAGCCTTAACAGTTTGGTGATGCTGGGCAGAAAAGCAGAATGAAAAGCATCAGGTTCATGTATAGGACCCTACATCTTTAAGGGAAAAACAAATCCTGAAGGTGTTCAAATTCGCAGCTGTGATTTTTGCCTCCCCCCAAACTGAAAAGTACCAACTAAGAACAGTCAGGAGAAGAGGAAACAAATTCTTTAATCCTACAATCCAGGAGATAATGAATCCTGGAAAACTGAGGTTTACTCCTTAAAATCTATACTTTGCTCTCAACTCCCACATTTCCATAGAAACTAAGTCAACACTTGATACAGAATTCACAACCCTGTATGTCATGACATCAGTTTTGTTTGTAGGATGAAAAACTGCTTCTTTAGAAAAATTTGGAGGATAAACCAGTTATGCAAACTAAATCAGAATATTTTATAAAATTAGCTTCATGCATGCCATTTCAGTGGCTTCGAAAGACTTATGAAATTCAAAGGCTCAGTATGTAAAACAAACACCTAGCCATTAGGAAAGGGGATGTTGAAGAGGGAGTTGAAGGGTTTGACCAATCTACTCCACTTTAATATCCCTAGAAGTTCAATTCCCTTTGTTGTTTTAGTATGCAGGAAGGGTGGAGAACGAAGACTTCATTCTTGGCAAGGGAAAGCACCCCCAGAAACAGAGGAATATTAAACAATAAGCTGAGTGAGTTGGAACAAAGAAAAGTCAGCTAGTTTACATTTAAGCTAGCCAAATGCTAGCAAGCTTCCTGCCTTTTCTGAAATTCTAGCCTGATAGGGATAGAGCTTTTAAACACCTCGGCTGGGTCTGTGAGCACTCTGAGGAAAAATGGCCACAGAAGAGACTATGACAAAGACCTAGAAAGATACATTAACTGGGTCATTTCCTGCATAGTAAACAGGCAAAGCAGACACCCATTTGGGATATTTGCTTTTCCTTGGGCAGAAACCAAGGCAGTAGCTCAAACCCTGAGATATGGGTGGAAGAGCTTAAATCCCTTATCCTGGAGGAAGATCCTCTGTGGAGGTGATGGGAGGAAAATTCCTGCCTCTCCATGATTCCTCAGAGGAGATTAACACCAGTGGTGTTTTACTAAACAGGAAAGTAATGGAGTTTAACACCTCCTTAGAAATCTGTGTGTGCGATCTCAAGCACGATGCAGTCTCATTATAAGGCTCAGATTTCAGATTTCTTAAGTCTACTCAAACCCTTAAAAAACAAATACAATAGGAGCTGATATGCTCACTCAAAGAATGTGCTGGCATCTGTGTTCTCTCCCTCATCTTACCCTCTGGGCAAATGAATATTTATGAAGCAGAATGGATCAAACACTCTGGGCCATTGCTGGAATCCCCCAAACAGTCAATGGACCCTTGACTTCCCACCTTTAATTCTGTTCTCTGTCTCATGTCTCTTTCTTTGCCATTGTTTCTAACATTATATTTCTTCAGTCGGTTGCTGCCACTTCCACAGGTCTTAGTGGACCCTGCCCCCATGGCAGGACACTGACACAGAAGAGCCCCTTTAAAAGAGATTGGCCAAACCAAGATAAATGACTACAAGAGTCCCCAATAGTGGTGTTACTTTTCGTATAGTTTAAGCCAAAATCTCTTAGGGGAAACATGTCACACAAGTGTATTGGTTTAATTAGGTGTAAAAATCAGTTATAGATTTCATAAACAATCAGAATAAAATGGTATCTTTCTACCAATTTGGGGAATAAAATTTGCCTGAAATTTTCCCTCTCATCACAGAAATGACCACAATAGCTCAGAAAGGTAAATATAGGACAAGCTGTGGTTCTTACTTGAAAGTGGCCACAAAGTTCTGAGTGGGCCAGCCCAAGATGAAGGACTTCACAGCCTCAGTGTTGCCTTCTCCCTCTTCAGCCAAACAGCTGGTTGTCCACATATCTGATAATTTAATTGTGCTTTTTGTCTTGAAGTTCTTGATGCACCTAGAAAGATGAAAACAAAAGGACCTCTGGCTATTTTGTTTCTTAAATTTTATGGGAGATTTTGTACTTGTGATAATTGTCTCATAGGCTCCTATGATCTTCAGGGCCCATCACAGTCAACTGTAATGTGTTTGTCTCCCTTGTTCCAAAAAAGCCTTTAATACATTTGGTGAAAAATTTACTCCTCATGCATGTATGTACAGAGAAATGGACATAAAAATAGCCATTTCTTTTTTCTATTCATTGAGATTTGCATTTGGAGCAAAAGTCTTAACTTTAAATTTACTACTTTTACAAAAAATTTACTCATTTATTATCTATGACTTATTTCCAAAAAGACTTCAAGGACGGTCACAAAACTGTACATGTTTTATTAAAATGTTTATCAAATTTTCATTTCAAAAGAGAGCCACAGAAAAAACCTGAGATTGTAAGAATTTATAATATGTTTTCACCTGAGAGGTTATAAGATTTTCTAGTCTGTAGCAGCATAGAATATTTTACATTTTCAACCTTAAGATTTTGGTGAAACCTTCTCCCCTTATACTCTTGCTTAAATTGAAAAATATAGGCTAAAAAGGAATATAAAAAAAAGCAGGTTTGACAGAATCAATATTAATCTCTCAAGATGTAGAAGGTGATCTATTTTTACTACAGAAGTGAAATTGCTTTCAGAAAATTCCCACCTAATCCTCCTTAGACCCACGTGGTAGAAACCATCATATCCCTTCATTTAATAGACATATTTTCTGCTCAGACAGACTGGAAATTTGAACAGAAGACATTGAGTAGGATGAAGTGAATACACAGGAAGACTTGGGTCCCTTTAAGCATTCAGAACCTTTGTGGCAAAACTAGAGTAAAATCTAAGAGACCTCATGTATGCAAGTATCCCTGAAACTCTGATTCATGAGATATTTATGGCTAAAACTCTTAAACAGAACTTACAAAGATCACAAAGATACTACAGGAAGTATAGAATCCTGCATATGGAGAATCTAGTTTGAACTGCTTCCCCTAGAGTGCACTGAATTCACCTGCACTCAGGTTGTGGTATGATAGCTTCTTCCTGTTGAATTGAAGTATTCTTCATGCTACTGCTATGAATCATTAGATTTTTATAAAATAAAAAGACTGAATTACAGACTGAATCTTATTTCATGATGCCTGTTATTTAGGTCATATAAAACTGTAATTACAAGTCTTTTAGAATGAAAAGACTCTTTCATGTGTGGTTTCACACATTTTGTTTCTATGTGGTCTACTTATAGCTATCTTGTGGAAACATCCACATATACTGTCCTGGGGAAAAAGTGATAGCATTTTCTATTCCCTAGATCAATAATATTCAAGCACAGGTGCCAAAAACATGGAAGTGTCTAAAAGTATGATCAATGACTTCCATCCTCATATACTAAAAATAATGGCTAGGCTTGGCATCTGTCGCACAGTGATTATTGCACCGGCCACATACACCCAGGCTGGTGAGTTCAAACTGGGACTAGGCCAACTAAATGACAACGGCTAACAAAAAATAGCTGGGCATTGTGGTGGGTGCCAGCTACTCGGGAAAAAGAGGCAAGAGAATCACGTAAGCCCAAGAGTTTGCGGGTGCTGTGAGCTGTGATGCCAAAGCATTCTACGGAGACAGTGTGAGACTCTGTCTCAAAAAAATAATAACAATAATAGTGGCTAATATTCTTGAGAATTTAGCAGGTGACAGTCATTGTTGTAAGTACTTTACCCAAGTTATTTCATACTCAAACATTTTACAGAAAAGGAAATGGAGTCATGAACAGATTGACTTGCCTAAAGGCAAACAGCTTACAAGGCAGACCAAGAACCAGATCTTGAGCAGAGGTAGCTCCTGAACTTACTTAGGCTCTTAAGGAGCATAAAAAGCCTTGAATATTTCC